>NC_068412.1:2837242-3122242 GCF_023724105.1 Carassius gibelio | reverse complement strand
CGATCCACTGATGGAAAATGCAGATAAAATGAACTGTCCTTGCTGCTTCCTTTCGACATTTCCCTGTGCTGGTTTGTGTGGATTCAAGCCTGGTCCGAATCACCCAATACACCAGGAACAGAACACGGTGTGATCCTCCCCATCACTCTTTTAGAAATGAGACAGGACATTGAGTTTAGCATAGCTAAAGCAATGTAAAACAAAAGGTAAACATTTACATGTGTACATAAAAAAAGACATAGCGTGCAGATCCATCTCTGTAAGCGGAACTAAAAAAGTTGAGAAAAGAAATGTACAAATAAGAATGTACCAATATTCCACCAAAGTATAAAATAGTTATAGGTTTTGGAGTCCTTGGGTCAGTCGGGAGGAACCTGATCATAATCATAACCCATAACCGACTGATTAAACATCTTCTGCTCCCGCTGAGCAAAGAGCACTCATCTGTATTCACACCTGATGGAAACGTCTCATTTTGTATTGTTTGGATGTGTTTATGGAGGGAGTGTGTTTGTGATGGATGATTTCTGACAGCACACTCAATGTTTCCTCGAGGTTCATCAAACATACACACAATAACACATCAGAGACCTTCCTCCCTGCCACTTCCTCTCTCTCTCTCTCTCTCTCTCTCACACACACACACACACACACACACTTCCTCTGAGATCAAGGTAAGAATCTTAATGAGAAATATCCATGATGTAAACACATCAGATCGCTGTACAGCACAAAGAGCGATCCGATGATTTAAGTCATTCTCTGAGATGCTGGGAGATTATTTAGCAGTTCATCACTTTCCCAGAACACTCTCCTTCTCTCTCTGTCATTGGTCAGTCAGTCAGATAGCCCCACCCCAAGCTCATGTCAGAAGATAAGATATCAGGCCACTTAAAGAAACCAACATGGTTAAACGATTCCAGTGAACAAGATCATGCCCTTGAGCACAATAAGCAAGATGACATGCAATGTATTTTATATCCTTAATTCCACTTGAATTTACATTTTCAATCTGCATACTGTTCTTTTTTTTTCTTTTGAAGAACATGCATGTAAATTGCATGCATAATTGAACCTCAGAGCTTGACATAACAGGAAATCCTCAATAAATGAAGCATCAGATAAAGCAAAATATCAGGGAACAAAAATATTGCAGTATTCTTCAAATGCTATGTTTGTTACAGTAACTGCAGAAAAATTACATTGTGGAGAAAGCTGCATGTATACAGGAATAAAGTGTATGCCTTATTAGTGAACAAACATAAAAAAATACATAAATGAAGGACCTCCTCTATCTCATTAATTTCATTAATGACAGTCAAAGCAATCAAATATGTTACTACAGTTTTGAGAAGCAGTCATGAGTAACTAGTTTATTTCTCCTGGGCTGTATTGCACTACGGTGGTGAAGCAGTGAGTTGCACTGTTGTACTGGAAAAGCATCTCAGATCTCAGAGAGAGTGTGAAAGTGTCACAGAGTCAGTGTTTCACTCTTCCGCTGGCAGGGATGTCAAACAGCAGAGACTGACTGACTGACAGTGACTCTGAACATGTTCTCACTCCAGCTCATCACGTCAGGACCCTCGGCATCACTCTTTAACACACCAGACACTTCAGATGCAGACACAATTCCTTGCATGCATTTGTAAATGTAGAAATTATTTATATAATTGAATAAATTGCGATTGTAGTTGTATCTACTTTTATGTTCTGTTTTGTGTTGAGAATTTCAGATTTCAGGGGTTGGGTTAGGTGCTCAGAAATGTCTAAAAAGTGTAAAGTAAATAAAATTATAGCGATGTTTAAATTGAAACCATTCCCCATGCCCTTTGTGTCTGTGTATTGATGTCAAACCAGAGTGTTCTCATTGAAAGCAATGCACAATGACAAATGACTCTAAAGGGGAACCCAGTGTGTTTCAAAAGAGATGAGGAGTCCTGAGTCCATATGAAGAGTTTACTTGCAAAAACAGATAACTCAGTTTTTTTACATTTTCTAAAACTTTTTATGTTATGTTTTTATTGTGTTTTGTGATAGTTAGCTGTATTTGTTAGTTATTTTTATGTTTTTAATGGAGTTCTTCATACGTGACGAGCTGCGATTGAGAA
The DNA here is from genome assembly GCF_023724105.1 of Carassius gibelio. Lineage (NCBI taxonomy): Eukaryota > Metazoa > Chordata > Actinopteri > Cypriniformes > Cyprinidae > Carassius > Carassius gibelio. The sequence goes on along the minus strand of NC_068412.1, from coordinate 3,120,134 downwards.
CGTGTTGGGAAATAACACAAAACACCTGAACGTCACACACAACAGCTGCAAGGTCATTAGATGCTTCTTTGAAATATACCCTGTTTCTGTATGACACAATGTTGTCCGGGAGAGTAGCATAGACCTTTGGTTCATTTTTGTCACTTAGTTAGTTACGGTCAGTGACCCAGTGAAGAAACTTGATGATCAGAAGAGAAAACAACATTTAATATGCTGCCGTACACGGCCGCCACGAGGAAAGTACCAAAAGAGCGATGCAAACTGTGTTCTTTTCACTAAGAATAAAGTGTGACACATCACAGACAGTCACATCAGACCAGCTTCCATCGCTGTGAGTCATTTACAAGAACAGAATAATTTAAGAAGAAGAAAGTTGGAGCCCTACTGTCAGATGTGCGCTTGATGGCCTCTTTGTCTCAACACTGACTCTAATTGCGTGTGACGTTTATAAAGAGTTCTTTTCATTTCCGTGAGTAAGATAGCTGTACATCCTCCTGCCATCTGCCGAGCAGCGTGAGGAAGACGATCTGTTTGAGAACGCTCCATTCCGCTATGAAGATATAATTGTTCCCCCTTAGCTGCAAAACAAAGAGCAATCAAACTATGTGTTTATTTTTAATTTCCCATGCATGTTTTATCGTGGCATATGCCGGCAGGAGGACTCTATCTACACACGGAGAGAAATGACTTCTGCAGTGCATATATGTGTGAGATAAAGACGGCAGAACATTATCACATTCCAACATTTCCACCGGCCTATAATCGTCACTCATACGCTTATGCTTGCATCGAACGTCCAGGGAGGATAGCTGGAGTCAGTCCGGCCCCAAAACCATATCACAGCCTCAGTACATCATGAAAAATCAGCCTGTCTGAGGAGTCCAGATTCACCCTGTCATCGCCTAATACAGGGATTGATTCATGGTGAGAATGGATCAGGAATATGTCCTTCTGTCGGGACTATTACCCGTCTCAGCCCATCTCTCAGGCTCTAATGATGACGGCTGATGGGCCCTCTAATTTTTGTTCTTGCTGAGTTCTTCACGTGTTCTTGCACGTGACACGCTTTACTGAGAGATTCCAGATATAACGACCAGTACAGAGTTGATCTATGAGGAGCTTTTATTCTGCTCAGAAATAGAGTCATAAATGTATTTATCTCAAATAGGTGCTACACTTTATTTTGAGGGTCCACTTTATCCATTCTACTAACCAGAAGTAACTATATGTCAACTAGGGGTGTCCCTGACTAAGGATTTTCATAGTTGAATCTGAATTTTCGAATCTTGCCGATATTTAACTGATGGTCGAATCATATGTTTGGGGGCGGGGCCAAATACATTGAGTCAAGTCAGACATCCGACAGTAATAATTACTGATGTTAACACACAGGGAAAATGTGTTACAAATACCTCGCAGATACAAACGGAGTAAATAATGTTTTTTATGTTTTGATTAAAAGATAGTTAACACTAAACGTCAGCGAAACCCTAACAATTCACAATTTTTACAATAGTGCTCTCATTATAAAGTTAGCCTATATGACAGTAGTTATTAATGTTCTGCATTTCTATTTTGAGCTGTGCGCACTGAAGATGACCAGTAGAATGAGCATTTGATAGCAAGTTTTTAATCATTGGGATTAAACTCATAATTTCATGTAGAATACGCTTTGTTATTTAGACAACATAACGTTAATATTAAGACTTATAGGTTATCTGCAAAAAGAACCCAAATGCAAATTAACGTGTCTGCGCGGCTCTGAATGAACTTTGTGGAAGAGTTCTTCACGAAACAATGTGCAGAAACACGGCAGCTAAACTCTTACAATTCACAGCGTTTTATTATAATGGTCTTCCCATTATAATGGTATGGATGTGACAGTCCAGTCATAGTTATTAATATTCTGCATTGTAGTTTGACCTGCTCGTGCTGTGCACTGAAGAGATATGACCGTAATGCTACAATGAAGCGCTTGACTGAACCAAACACATTTTATATCAGGTAAATAATATATATACGCAATATATATACGTACACCTGCTGAAATGTTTTGAAATCACTTGTACCCTACCTGATCTAAAAAATCCAGTCTCTGCCTGTGTCAGTTTGAGTCTTGGTAAAGTTTTAAATCCCTGCCGCCAAGATGCTCCTCTGTCGGTCATGGATTATAAAAAGTGAAACATAAATCTATAGGGGTGGTTGTATTTATTGACACACTTTAAAATATTTATTTGAAGCTTCTTATTTTCAGATTCCTATTCATGGCTTTATCATAATAGGCTGCATATTAACTTATTGGTAGAAAACCACAAGTTCTATGTGAAATCAGACATTTGAGTGCTCACCTATAGTCAGAATGGCATAATCATAACAGCCCGCGAATATTCAACTGTGAGATTGGCAGTCGAATCAGGCTCCTCAAATCGAAACATTGAATTGTTGACTATTTGGGGTCACCCCAGAATATCAGTGCACTGTTAGGTTAGGGATAGTAGTATAAGTTGACATGCACTTGCAAAGTCAGTAGAAAGTCTATAAAATAAAGTGTTAGCAGATATTAAGCAGAAAGAGTCACTGTTCATCTACATGTCCACTAGCAGTCATTACAGAACTAGTTACTGGTAGTCAGCAGAATGACTAAAGTGGACTATTAAAAAGTGATACCATTAAGGTAACACTTTATAATAACTGCATGCTATTAATTAGCATTAGCATTAGTTAAGCATTAGGAAACAGTTAATTAATCATTTATAAAGCATTAATAAACATTTATAAGCAGTTTATAAATACAGATATAAATGCCTTATACCTGATTTAAAAGCATATCTATAATGTGTTTAATAATTCTTTTTTCATACTTTATTAATGATCAATTTATCATTTCTAAATTAAGTATAGCATTATTTACACACCAGTTATTAAAGAGTTGTCAGTGGTTCATAAGATCACTTAGGAATTGTAAGTAAATGATTAATAAATTATTTAAATGTGCATTCATACATCTTTTTATTCAGACATATAGTAATAGTTACTTATAGTGTTAATAAATGGTTTATTAACATGTATATCTACTGTAATTCAGGGTTATATCAGGTAGTTATAAAACATATGTAGTTGTTAGTCAACTATTTTTGTGAGCTCATCTAAAGTGAGGACTATTTATGCCTTGTAAAGCTTTTACAAATGAGATTTAAAGGCTGTTAATATTTATATGTTCTGTATCACTGTGTTTTGTTTGTTTCCGTTTTTTGTTTAGAAGATAACTGAACCTTTAAATATCCTTTATAAATGCTTTACAAGGCATAACTAGTCCTCACTTTAGATGAGCTCACATAAATAGTTAACTGACCACTATTAAATGCTTTATAACTACCTGAATTTTTTACATTTCTTGTGATCTTATGAATCACTGGCAGCTCCTAAATAACTGGTTTGTAAATAATGCTATACTTAATTGATAAATGATAAATTGATCATTAATAAAGTATGAAAATACAATTATTAAACACATTTTAGATATGCTTTTAAATCAAGAATAAAGCATTTATATCTGTATTTATAAATTGCTTATTACTGTCTATTAATGCTTTATAAATTATGAACTATCTGTTTACTAATGCTTAATTAATGATTAATAGTGTGCAGTTATTATAAAGTGTTACCGAAAGGAATAGTAATTCATTATACCTTTCTTAGAACGTAATACTGTAATGTGCATGTGGTAATGTAAATATGACAACTTTGTTTTACTGCAATTTACACCCTTTGTTTATCCTCTACTGACTGCTAAATCATCTTTATTCATTAAAGCCCGTGTAAAAGTATTTTGACCATTTTGTGCATGCAGCAGTATTATATCACTAGTGAAGCTTATGTTCTCATTGCTTTTCGTCAGTCTCCTCTTTAGTCACCTGACATCTGCGGCTCATGTGATAGCTGGTTACTGTCACCCATCAAACTCAGCCTCTTCACCGCAGCCCAGCGCAGAACACTAATGCATTTCAATTCTGATGGCGGTTCATTTTACTGCTCATTTGAGCAGATTTACAGCACACATTCTATCTCTTGACCACAGCACCACTCTTATCTGTAATGAAAGCAAGCTGAGCATTAATCAACAGCCCCGACCATCACATTAAATATATTGTATATGGGGAGTAAACATGCTCCATGACTCCTCCGTATCAGGCCAGTGAAGAGAGAACACGGCAGGAAAAACCCTCATTATATTTGTCACAATTTCACATCTGCTGTTTTTGAAGCAATGTACCGTGAGGCCATAAACCGCATTACAAGTGTGCATAAATTTGTCTGATTTGTGGCTGGAGTAACTAATTCCTTGAGTACATTTTAGAAAAACAAGCAGCCAGCCCTGAAATTACAATTCTATAAAGGCTTTAAATTACTGAGTATGGTATGGAGGACCAGCTTGATGTGTGCGTTATGGAAAGCGACGTTGCCTCCCGAGATTGAGTCAATAAAAGGGAAGATGACTGATGCATGTACTCAAACAGAATTAAAAGGAGACGAGACACCAAGCTGCAGAATAGAGTCATGCATCTCATTTAGAGAGAGAGTGCTGCAGGCCATGCGTTTCATTCACACGTCTTGAGCGCTCTGACTCTTACACTGACAAACAGCACAAAACCACACACACATTTCCAAACAGGTGTTGTGTTTGTTCAGCACAGTCCTGCAGATTAGTCTGAAATTTCAGGACTTTCTCCATCTCTCTTCTCACAGTTGATGTACTGATACTCCAAGAATTGCATGTAATTAAAAGCTGTTTATGAAATCGAATGCAAAACAACAATGTAACTCACTGCTTAACTACCATACGATGCACTGTTGAAGAAACAGGAACGTCTGCTAATATCCATGTTGATAATGAAAAAGATGCATTGGGATCAGCATTTATAGACATTCTGAACTCTATTAGGGTTAGACAACACGTTTCAGGACCTACTCATTGTCGAAATCATACTATCATGATATCTAACATCATTATTTAGTTTTGTGCAAATTTCATATAGTCAAAATTGTAAATTCTATTCTAGTTACAAGTATGGAAGAACCATCACTTCTACCACAAAAGACCGCTTTTTAAGTTATCTTCCTGATATATCCAAATTCCTTAGCATATCCAAAACCTCAGAACAACTTGATGATGTAACAGAAACTATGGACTCTCTCTTTTCTAGCACGTTAAATACAGTTGCTCCTTTACGCTTAAGGAAGGTTAAGGAAAACAGTTTGACACCATGGTATAATGAGCATACTCACACCCCAAAAGAGAGCAGCCCGAAAAATGGAGCGCAGCTGGAGGAAAATAAAACTAGAGGTATTTCGTATTGCTTGGCGGGAAAGTAGCCTATCCTACAGAATAGCATTAAAAACTGCAAGATCCGATTACTTTTCTTCTCTTTTAGAAGAAAACAAACATAACCCCAGGTATTTATTCAATACAGTGGCTTAATTAACGAAAAATAAAGCCTCAACAAGTGTTGACATTTCCCAACACCACAGCAGTGATGACTTTATGAACTACTTTACTTCTAAAATCAATATTATTAGAGATAAAATTGCAACCATTCAGCCGTCAGCTACAGTATCACATCAGACAGTGCACTATAGATCCCCTGAGGAACAGTTCCACTCATTCTCTACTATAGGAGAGGAAGAATTGTATAAACTTGTTATATCATCTAAACCAACAACATGCATGTTAGACCCTATACCATCTAAGCTCCTAAAAGAGGTGCTTCCAGAAGTCATAGATCCTCTTCTGATTATTACTTATTCCCCATTGACCCCGAAGAACTAGTTAATTATAAACCAATCTCGAATCTCCCTTTTTTGTCCAAGATACTAGAAAAGGTGGTATCCTCACAATTATATTCCTTCTTAGAGAAAAATTGTATATGTGAGGATTTCCAGTCAGGATCTAGACCGTATCATAGTACTGAGACTGCTCTCCTTAGAGTTACAAATGACCTGCTCTTATCATCTGATCGCGGGTGTATTTCTCTATTAGTTTTATTGAATCTTAGTGCTGTGTTTGACACAATTGACCACAACATTCTTTTGCATAGACTTGAACGCTCTGTTGGCATTAATGGAAGTGCATCAGCATGGTTTAAATCGTACTTATATGACCACCATCAGTTCGTAGCAGTGAATGAAGATGTATCATATCACAAGTGCATTATGGAGTACCTCAAGGCTCAGTACTAGGGCCGCTACTCTTCACAATTTATATGTTACCCTTGGGAGATATCTTCAGGAAACATGGTGTTAGCTTTCACTGTTATGCTGATGATACTCAGCTCTATATTTATTCACGGCCCGGTGAAACACACCACTTTTAAAAAGTAATGGAATGCATAGTCGATATAAAAAAAACTGGATGATGAGTAATTTCTTACTGCTAAATTCTGAAAAAACAGAGGTGTTAATTATAGGACCTAAAAACTCCGCTTGTAATAACCTAGAACACTGTCTAAGACTTGATGGTTGCTCTGTCAATTCTTCGTCATCAGTTAGGAACCTAGGTGTGCTATTTGATTGCAATCTTTTCTTAGAAAGCCACGTTTCTAGCATTTGTAAAACTTCATTTTCCATCTCAAAAATATATCTAAATTACGACCTATGCACTCAATGTCAAATGCAGAAATGTTAATTCGTGCATTTATGACCTCAAGGTTAGATTATTGTAATGCTTTATTGGGTGGTTGTTCTGCACGCTTAGTAAACAAACTACAGCTAGTCCAAAATGCAGCAGCAAGAGTTCTTACTAGAACCAGGAAGTATGACCATATTAGCCCGGTCCTGTCAACACTGCACTGGCTCCCTATGAAACATCGTATAGATTTTAAAATATTGCTTATTACTTATAAAGCCCTTAATGGTTTAGCACCTCAGTATTTGAATGAGCTCCTTTTACATTATAATCCTCTACGTCCGCTATGTTCTCAAAACTCAGGCAATTTGATAATACCTAGAATATCAAAATCAACTGCGGGCGGCAGATCCTTTTCCTATTTGGCGCCTAAACTCTGGAATAACCTACCTAACATTGTTCGGGAGGCAGACACACTCTTGCAGTTTAAATCTAGATTAAAAACCCATCTCTTAAACCTGGCTTACAAATAACATACTAATATGCTTTTAATATCCAAATCCGTTAAAGGATTTTTAGGCTGCATTAATTAGGTAAACTGGAACCTGAAACACTTCCCATAACACCCGATGTACTTGCTACATCATTAGAAGAATGGCATATACGCTAATATTAGTCTGTTTCTCTCTCATTCTGAGGTCACCGTAGCCACCAGATCCAGTCTGTATCCAGATCAGAGGGTCACTGCAGTCGCCCGGATCCAGTACGTATCCAGACCAGATGGTGGATCAGCACCTAGAAAGGACCTCTACATCCCTGAAAGACAGCGGAGACCAGGACAACTAGAGCCCCAGATACAGATCCCCTGTAAAGACCTTGTCTCAGAGGAGCACCAGGACAAGACCACAGGAAACAGATGATTCTTCTGCACAATCTGACTTTGCTGCAGCCTGGAATTGAACTACTGGTTTCGTCTGGTCAGAGGAGAACTGGCCCCCCAACTGAGTCTGGTTTCTCCTAAGGTTTTTTTCTCCATTCTGTCACCAATGGAGTTTCGGTTCCTTGCCGCTGTCGCCTCTGGCTTGCTTAATTGGGGTCACTTCATCTACAGCGATATCATTGACTTGATTGCAAATAAATGCACATACACTATTTAACTGAACAGAGATGACATCACTGAATTCAATGATGAACTGTCTTTAACTATCATTTTGCATTTTGCATACACGTCTTCCTAATGAGTGTTGTTCAGTTGCTTTGACGCAATGTATTTTGTTTAAAGCGTTATATAAATAAAGGTGACTTGACTTGTCTAATTAATCAGTCTGAGATCAAATTAATGTCAGAATTTTTTTTTTTTTTCTGTAAACAACGAACATAGCATCTGCATCTGTGGACAGGTTTTGGTTTGTTCTGCATCTTCGTGCCTCTCTTCATTCAGTTGTTCATGTGTGTTGATGAGGAGGGTGTGATAAGATACACCATTTCACCTGCTGGAGCAGAAAACTGCTGAAAACACACACACACACACACATGGAGAGAGATGAACTCGAGTCACATCTACAGACCGAGGAAGAACTCCAGCAAGGAAGAACACACCTGCCAACCATGCATAATACCTTAGCAACCACTTATCAACACCCTGCAAACCTGTATCAACCTCTTCTTAGCAGTGGAGTGAAGAGTTTTAAAATGAAAAGTTTTGTTTATTTGTTCAGAATCGATCAGAGGATCTCTTACCATCGCTGAGCTTCAGATGACAAATGACGTCCTGAAGTTTACTGCTCGAGCAGCGCTTGCGACAAACAGTCATCAATTATTTCTAGACATTCAAATCTCTCTGTAATTCTGCTGAAGCATATTAATACTGTAGTTCAGATCAAAATAATTCTTCTTTGGACTTCAGAAGAGGAATTCGGTGGAACGGAAGCGCAAAATTAAAATAATTCCTTTTGTAGCGTGTAAAACAATAGCACTCTGTAAGCTTTATTAAAATGCCCAATAATAACTGATTTAAAGGCTATAAAATAGTATTCATTAGAGGGTTATAGTTAAAGAGTTATTAGAAGTGTACCTAAACGTGTCACTTTTATAGCAAGTGAGCGAGATCATATAATTTGAAAAGAGTGTGATTATATTTGAGATTTGTCCTGAAGCATTAGCAGGGAGATCATAAAGAGCTGAAATTTAATATGATGCTTTCAGTCAGTTTAATTGAATTTTAATTGCCACTTTGGGCAGAAGGTTTAGATCGGATCGATAAAATATTGAAGATTCAGTGCTTTGGTGTGGAACCGTCTCCGGTTTCGCTCAGCAGAGGATCTGGCTCAAGAGCTGCGTGTTTATGATGTGTTTTGCAGTGTTCGTTGCCGTTCTGAGCATGTCCAACACTACGGAGTGGATAAATTAGACAGCAGCACAAGCAGTGGATTGCATTAATTAAGTGGCTGAGGGAAGAGTGTTCGGTCACCTTCAGAGGGAAGCCCTTAATGTGCCAGAGCTATAAATATTTTGAAATGTCACACCTCGCTGAGACAGCATCAGAGCCCAATCAGACCCATAAATCAGCAGTCGCCAAGCGGCCGGGACCCAAAAGATGGCTCTTTGGTATTTTAGAGATAATTGCTAACACAAAAATGGTAATGAATGAAGCTATAAATTCCATTAAAACAGACTAGCAGAGAATTATTTATTAAAACTATGCATTTCTCCAGGAAAACGGTCCTTACGGAATCACTCCTTCCAGCCATAATCAACACAAATACGGAACTGTTTGCAACGCTGATTAACCGCTGGTTTAACGGATCGAGTTACACAGAGATGGCAATAGTAAATGATGTGACAGATAAAAAATAAAATAAGAAACTACATTAGAAAATAGAGTGCTACCTGGAAATTAGCATGCCTGTCTATGTTTTTTTTTTTTTTTTTTTGGTTAAATGCTTGAATAAGGTCTGTGTCCAACAGATGTGTCCTTTTTTACAAAGACATTTTGGCCAACTTCAAGGCCTTCATCTGACCTATTGGCTAAAATGGCATCATTTTTAAACAAATGGAGCTTAAAAATATTACATTTGTTTGTAGAAAAAGGTGTTGCACTTTTTTCCAGAGTTGAATTTTATGAATTGCTGTACAATTCGAAGACATAAAATACATCAGTAATACACCCTAGGATTTTTTAAAGCTTTTTCTTGTCTTGATAAATGCATTTGTTAACGAGTGTTTAAATGAGAGTATGTTAAATGGAACACCAAATAGGTAAACTCATACTCACTATTTGCTTTCATTGCATTTATAATTGCGCTCTTGCAAACTATTCTAACTCAACCTGCCACGGAAATTGTTTTTAAATACAGACTGCAGCAGTTGTGGATTACTTTTGGTAATTGTATTTATGTTTCAAAATTTATAAGGGTAGTTTTCATTTGCGAAGATGGTCAAAAACATGTAAGAATCTGAAACCTTTGAGGATCACGGAGTTTATTTTCTGCAATAATCCAAAAGCCAATGGGGGAAAAAATGCTATTGGGTTTTTGTGAAACTTGTCGAACTAACAGGTTGGTCATAAAAACATGGTACATCGTATGGGTAAAAAGGTAAATCTGCTGTTTACTGTACTTCCATAGCAGAATGAATGAGACTGATGCATTCTGCTTTAGAATGAGATGAAACAATATGCATCAAATTCAGAATGAAATAGCACATGAAGTCCAATCAGAATCCTAGATAGCTGCATCTGCCTGGACTGTAAGGAAAACACTGTGTCTCTGCACTTAGAGTAAATACACAGGCACAAAAACACTCTGTTAGTATTAGGCGAGCGTGATTTCACCAAGTACATCATCAGTTGATCATGGAACAACATTCCAATCAACCAATCAGAATAAAGATTAAAACTTTTCAGAAAATATCTGTTTTAGGCTTACAGCCAGAGTGAGGTGCTTCTACGCTCTTGTTAATCAGATATAATTTCTCTCTGATTTTGGGAAGACATTATGAGTAGGGTTAGGTTTAGGGATTGTTGATCCAGGAACATGTCTTACTTGGCAGAATCACAGCGACCGTTAGTATTATTAGCAGCATTAGTCTATCTATCCTGTCTGCTGAAGGGTTACAACACTGGAAACACATGATTTGCAGCAATTACAGAACCCGCCCATGACAAGTGCTCTGTGCTTCTTATAGAGACGTCGTGTGAATATGTATAAAGCGGAGGACGGCTCTCCTCAGAGACACTGGATGACAATAGCTGCTGTCATGTATGGAGCCCATAGTGTGGAATTGGTTTAATACTGTTCCTTGTACAACAGCTGAAATTACTGAGCCAAAACTACACATTATGAATCATTTATTGTCCCCAGCTTATGTATTACCGCCCGAGTAAATCCCGGCGAGGGCCCAAGATCCTCTCTGATGGACAAGCCATTATTCACAGGGCAGCAAGGAGATACAGTAAAACACTCCCTCAAGATCATTCCTCTCGCTCCACGTTCCTCTGAGTCAAACTCAACATCCTGGCTTTAATCAAGAACATTTTATCATCCACGACATAGAAAATCTCTTTACTGCACACAATGTCATACTGACACTGTACAAAAAAGGAATATGCTGTTATGAAGAAGCAAGAATGTTTTTGGTGAATGTTTTGTCTGAAGCCATACAGTAGATGAGGACAGAACATTTTGTTCACATTATACTACTTGAGTGCCTAGTTAATGTTCTAATTTTATTTATTTAAAGTTAATCATTTCTCATTAATCAGTTTTTAATATTTGAAATTATTATTTTTTTTTTTTTTACAACTATACAGATACCGGAAACCTCAAGGCAGGGATAAAATCACAAATTCTTTTAACATTACCATTACTTTAAACATGGTAAATATGACCGCTTGAAGAAATCAGATGTTAGCTTCTATTTCTCTATCACAATCGTGTAATTATTTAGTAATGTATATTATCTGTCATAAGTCTTGTCTCGAGAGTTTAGCTCCACGTAATATAATAATGTTTTATGTTCGGGAGCTTTTATCAAAATAGAGATATATCATTAATTCTAAATGTGACTGCAAATAAACTGAAACAGGCTCGACTGAATAAGCAGGCTATTTCCATAAGCGTTAAAAATAAATAAATAAAATATAAATACATTTATTTCTGTGTGATTAATTTTGAGTCCTGATGAATTAATTCATTATGATCAACGTATCATGTATTCTATAGTAAAACATTGATGCTTTTGAATTTAAATATTTAACAAAGCATGCAGACAAATGGTCAGTTTTATCATGTTCCTTTTGTGATCGCGCTAGATCCAGTGACTTATTTCTTAGTTTTTTGATAACTTTCTTATTTGCTGAAATGATGGGGTTTCGTGACGTTGTTTCTGAGAGGCATGTAAAGGTCGTGTTTTAGTGAAGCGCAGTGTACTTCAGGCCCTGACTGTGGAAACCCTGCGCTATTCTGGACTCGGTGCTACTGGCCTGAGGCTATGAGCCCCTCCAGGCCCGTTTTAAGCCCTGGCTCGCACTGGCCCCACAGTGGAAATGCGGCTATTGTCACCCTTCACAAGGAGGGTAAGCAACACACAAATTCATTGCCAAAAAAGCAGGCTGTTCACAGAGCGCTGTATCAAAGTATGTTAGCAGAAAGTTGAGTGGAAGGATAGAGTGTGGAAGAAAAAAGATGCACAACTAACCGAGAGAACCGCAGCCTTGTGAGGATTCTCAAGAAAAAACGATTCAAGAATTTGAGTGAACTTCACAAGGAATGGACTGAGGCTGGGGTCAAGGCATCAAATCCACCAGACACAGACGAGGTATCTTACCTGGGCTTAGGAGAAGTAGAACTGGACTGTTGCCCAGTGGTCCAAAAGCCTCTTTTCAGATGAGAGGAAATTTTTTCATTTAATTTTGAAACCAAGGTCCTAGAGTCTGGAGGAAGGGTGGAGACGTTCACATAACAAGTTGCTTGAAGTCCAGTGTTACGTTTCCATGGTCTGTGATGATTTGTGGTGCAATGTCATCTGCTGGTGTTGGTCCATTGTCTTTTTTTTCTTTTTATAAAAGCTGCACTCTTTTTCAAAGAAATTTTGGAGCACTTCATGCTTCCTTCTGGTGACCAGCTTTTTGAAGATGCTGATTTCCTTTTCCACAGGCCACCAAACTCACCAGACCTGAACCCCAGAGAGAATCTGAGGAAGATGAGAAACAAGAGACCAAAAAATGCAGATGAGCTGAAGGCCACTGTCAAACAAACCCTGGGCTTCCACACCACCTCCACACCTCCATGCCACACCAAAATGAGGCAGTACTTTAAGCAAAGGGAGCCCCTACCAAATATTGAGTACATGTACAGTAAATGAACATACTTTCCAGAAGGCCAACAATTCACTAAAAATGTTTCACATTCACAATTTGAGCTGAATAACTGAAATAAATAAACGTTTATCAAGTGTCTGAAGAGAGTTTATCTCCGCTCCAGAACATGACCAGAACATGACCCTCCTCATGTAGTTTCTATGGTGCAAGGACGGTTTTGTTTTAGTGAAGCATTATTTTTCCTCTTGAAAGTAATATCTATGTTTCCACTTGTTGTGTTTGGTAGTATGTAAGCAGTTACTCTATTAAATCAGAGTATTGACTATGTATGTAAAATAACATAACTTTATTAATCACTAATAAACATACTCATTTTAACCATGTCTAACACACTCATTCTTCCCCTCATCTTCTTCTCTCTACCTTGAACTCACTAGTGTCCTCTAGTGCAATTACACAGAACAAAACATCCCCCCCTTACATAAAGTCAGTAGGTGACTTGTTCAATATTCAACCGGTAAAGCAGTGTGTATTTTAAGACCTCAGCAATAGCAATAGTAAAACACTTCTTAGCATTCAAAAACATTATGGGTTACTGTTAATGTCATTGGTTAAACTCTTAACTTAACTGTTTTATTTAGAAATACCATTCTTAATACCAGTCAAATCTGTTCAAATCTGATATCAGTCCAGTACCTTTAACACAATAGATCAAGTACATGTCATTTTCAACCTTTTTTTTCACAATCATGTCATCTTTTGAATCACTGCTTTATGAAATCGTTCATCCACATCGGTGGTTTAACATATCTTTTTTTTACTTCTCCTGAAAGTGATTGGGCAGTTTTGAGTGGGCAGATTGGATCCCTAAACCATTTCTTTTTTATTTGATCTGGAAATTTAGTCAGTCTCAGTCCATCCCATTTCTTTCCATCACCTTTCTTAGTAGTGACTACTATTGGCGAAATCCAGGGGAAAGCATCAGTTCGCTAAATAATACCTTGATTCAGCAGGATTGTAGTTCCTCTGAAACTGCATTACGTACAGAAAAGGGAAGTCCATTGAGTTTTTGTTGAACTGGCACTGCATCATGACAAGCTTTGACCTTGTGCCTGAAGCCTTCCACACACCCCACGGCCTAAGCATTTGCAACACTGTGGACTGAAGCAGAGGTAATAAAATCAGTAACAGTACAGTCATGGTTAATTGTAAATTTCAGTGCTTTAAATACATCCATGCCTAATAAGGCAGATCTGTTTTTCATAAAGTAGAGTGGAACAGTAACAGACACTCCATTTAGTGACACTTTAGCTGTGAGACATCCTAGAACTGGAATGTGTCCTCTCATGTACATGACCAATTGAACACTTGGTGCAGACAGTGGATATGTCCTGAAATAATGCTGTCTGTATCCACGACAAACTCAGTCTCCATAGACTGGCTCATTGTCAGTCGAAATGTGCACATGACTCTTAATCCTGTCAGCAGAATTTTCACAGTTCATTCTGCATATTTTGTACTTCGGGCAGAACTGTGCAAACTGTTGTTGTCGAATGTCACACTTTCGCAAAATGTCCTGTTTTGCCACATTAATTGCATCTAACTTTAGACGCTGGGCAATCAGTTGCATTTGCCAAGTGCTTATTAGAGCCACATATGTAACAATTACACTGTGGCGCAGTAGGCTTACTTGGTTTAGTTTTAGGTCTGTCTTTTTTGGTTATTTGAAAATGAGAAGTCTTTGAACTCACCACATGTACAGGAGCATTATTTCTTGGTGAGCTGATCCCGGATCATTTCGTCCTCTACTATACCATCAGCAGAATTGACTGCCAATTCTCGTAATGCTGTAGTGTATTGTGCAATGATTTCACATTGAACTCTCTGTCTGAACTGGTGACATGCAACAACCACATTGACTTTCGGGAATGAAATGCGCTTCCAAAGAGGACTTTGCTTTGTCAAAATTCGTACAAGTATTTTGCAAAGTGTAGAAGATATGCTCTCCTTTTGTCCCCAGGCAATGTAAAAGACCTGTGCATCTTCGAGCTGTCATCCAGGAGTCTTGTGACATGTAAACATCCAGCATGTAGTTCTGGAAGATTCTTTTCCACATGCAGAAGGGTATCGGTCGATCAGAAGCAAATGACAAGAATGGAGCAGGAAGAAAAAGAGTAAAGGATGTGCTCACATTAGGCATAATTTTGC
Source organism: Carassius gibelio (assembly GCF_023724105.1). NCBI lineage: Eukaryota > Metazoa > Chordata > Actinopteri > Cypriniformes > Cyprinidae > Carassius > Carassius gibelio. The sequence goes on along the minus strand of NC_068412.1, from coordinate 3,104,985 downwards.
ACAATAAAAATGTCCATTGTCTATTGCAAAAGGTGTAAGAAGCACAGTAAACCACTTTCCTTTTTGATTTTTCTGGATCAATCCGTCAAATCATTTTAACCCACTTAATCCTTTTTTTTTTTTTTTTAGTTAAAAGCTCTATATAGTTTGAATGTGTGTAGTATGAGTGTAATCTAGATATAATATCCACGTTATCCATATTGTCACTGTCATGTATCAACATCAGTTGTGTCACTGCACTGGAGGCCTGTCCCAATACTCACACTTGCAGTCACTGCACTTCACTACTTGTCCACTTACATAACGTATTTCCTGTATTCTGACTTTGTGTCTTTAAATGTGTGCAGGGTGACAATCTATAGTGGAAAACAAAATTTTTTTTTCTCCAGTTTTTCTTAATGAAAGTTATCGAGTTTTAAAGGTCATAAAGCACAAGTTTATGAGATTAGTATTGAAGTCAGTTTTGTCTAACAATTCTTTTTATTCATTTCATGAAAGCAGTCCAAATGACTTCAGATTGCCAGGGATTTCCATTTTGATTTGCAGACACTTGCCGTACAGTGCAGGATTAAACCATTGCTATAATACTTTTAAGCTGCTTTTGTGACAGTTATTCTCATCTTGAAACTTCCTTTCATTATAACTGCATAAGAAAAAGTCCACAGAGACAAAAGTTTTCACCAAAAAAATGATGGTTTATGGACTTATAAAGACAGAATGTTCCTTTTTTCATTACCCATTTGTAAGCGAAAGCAGTTTTGATGTCGCTTAATGATCCAGATATAGAGGCAGACTTTGTTTCTTAGTAGTTGAGTTTACATCACTTCAATTCAGCATCCAACCAACTTCTAGTCTGTGTATATACTGTATAGTGTGATAGGGGTTCAGATGGTTAGGGTGCAGTTTATCCCACGCAGACCAGTTCCAAACGTTCAACAATCTTTTCTTTTTTTTTTTTCTTTTTTTTTTTTTTTTGCTGTCAGTTTCTGAATCTTGCTAATTGTGAAAACTTTGTGCTGGTGTCTGCACCGACAGATGAGATGAAAAGTTGCTGCTAAATTCGCAGCTGGCAGGCAAATGAATGCAAGTGCAGGTTCCCGCTGCTCTGGCAACAAAGACATCTGCTGCTGAGTTATCAGTGATGTTCAGTCGCTCGCTCCAGCCCAACCGCTGCACTTCCATTAGCATTGCTCAGAGCTAGCGCTCGACCTACTCAATCTTTCCCTCCGCTTCGGAGGAGTCTCTCATTTGCCGTGGAGCTGGTGTTGTGTGTGAAGCCTGTGCGATGCTCACTAGTGCTGTTTAGAATCCTAATGAGCAGGTCCCATGATGGAAGCAAGTATAAATTGAGCTCACTAGCATGATAAATGATCCTAATGAACGCTATTGTTCTCGTCTGCGACCGTTAGCTTGGGTGTGAGCCAGATGGTCGGCAGTTAGCTCTCACTTTTTGTGTTCATATCTGATAACAAGCACTAATGTGTGTCCTTCCTTATAAAATTAGTTTGATTAGTGTGGATGTGGAGACATTTCAAATTTTACATAAATGGGTTTTTAATTGTTCTCCACTGGTATCAGTTTGTAAAAACGATTTCCGTGATGTGTTTAGAGCCATAAATAGATCATATTTCCTCAAGCTTTATTTGATGAAAAGAACAATCCCAGTTATATGTCACGAATATAAACATCTACATGCTGCTTCTTCTCATTGTCAGCTTGTCTTCACTCTGGACGAAGCTAGTGGCAGCGCTTGGCGTTTATTCTCTTTTAAACTCATCAGCTGTTTGCTGAAGTACTTCATCTCAGCAGAGCACACACTTCTGTTCAGATAGCATGGCTCGGGACGGCCCGCGTCAGGGGACAGACAGAGACCCATCCAGATATTCTTCTCTCAGCGGCATTCTTCCTCATCAGACTCATGACGCCTCGGGCTTCTTCACGCACATCTGTGCCTCTCTCCTCTTGCTTCATCTGTCCATATCCCTCTCATATTCCCATGATGCACATTCAGAAACTTCACCACTAGATGGGACCTTTAAATTCAGCTGTCCTGATCTTTATGATTTCAACTTTCCCTTGTCCAGGGTTGATTAAGTAACTAACAAAAGAAAACAGTTTGAATTTATAGATAAAACTTTGATCAGTGATCAGTAGTGTATAAAGTGCTATAGAAATGTTTAATGCAGGAGCGTTGTCATAGCTCTCTCTCGATGACCCCGGCTGTGGAGCTCTTCCAGACAGATCGGGTCACAGCGCTCTGAAACAGGTCTAATAAAGACCAGCAGTTACTGTGTGACTGGAACACACTGCTCCCATCAGCAGAAGCATGAGGATATCTGGATGAAGTGCTCTCTCACACACACACACACACACACACACACACACACACATACGAGTCACCCCCAGTCTTGTTTTCAGGATCATTAAGCCCCAGCGCTCCACAGTTTGCCTGACAGGATGAGAAACAGCAGCGTGCTCTCACCCCGCAGGTATCTGCAGCCATTATTACTGCAAAAACACTCTCGTTAGGGCCCTTGTTATAGCTCAAGGGGAAGTAGCTAATTAGGGGGACAAACACGGCTTGAGAATGAGTCGATTACACCTGTGGACTCTTGAGTTTCTGCGAAGTCTCCGCTCAGCCACTTCATTTGTGTCCTGTGAAAGAGGGGAAGCGAGAGAAGGTGAAGGACAGACACTGTCAGCCGTTCCACAGGCTTTATGAAAATCATCTCCAATTAGCAGGAGCGCGAGGCTCTCCAGACCGGCTCGTTTTAGCTGCTTTCCTCATTAACGCTGCATCGCTGAAGCCGTTTCTGTTTGCAGTCCTGTGTTCTGTCAGACCTTAGAACTAAAAATTTAACTCTGCGTGGTCATATTGTAGATGATTCATTACAGTTTTTTTTGTTTTTTGTTTTTTTCAATTGCTTACCTTTTTTAAAACTTTGCCTTTTTTCATGAATTGCACTGACAAAATGTAAAATGCCTCAGATCTCTTGCAAGATGAAGCACTGCATTCAAAATATCACAAACACATCTCAAAAGCAAACATTTGCAAACACCTTTGCCATAATATTAATTCCTGTTAGATTTTAGGGTGTTACATAGAGAATTGTGTTTTGTTGTATTTTGTCTCAAAGGCTGAGAATTAATGTATGGTTTTGCAGATTTGGTTTGTGTTTCTGCTGTTTGAGTGTCAGCTTTCAGAAATTGTGTGAAAGGTAAAGATTTTGTTTGGAAGCAGTTGAAAAAAAAATTGCAAAAACCATCCAACATGGAGTGAATTTTTAAAATTATTATTCGTTGTCCTATGAGCAAATGCACGAAGAAGACAAAATAAGAGCAAAAGCAAAGACTTGAGGCCCATGAAATCAAGACAGATCTGAGGGATTTTTTTATGGCCCACTGTAATGGCTGGCCTTTTGTTGAAACACGAGTTAGTTCCAGCGTTTAACCCCGGCACATTAATTTCTGCTCTGCGCTGGTGACATCTCCATCAGCGGCCCCTGTGGGGAGACGCGCTCATGTCATTAGCCAGGAGTTAATGAAATACAAGGATACACTTCCTCATTCCACAGATTACTGCAAAAACAACCAGGTGTAAATTTCAGCCGCCCGTTTGCACATAAATCGTATCTTGGTGAGGAGACGAGCTGCCATAACATATAACTCCAATCCAACATGAGCATGAACACAAGCTTTCTTTAAATGGCAGGACTAACCCATCACATTTATATTACATTAATGTTATACACCACAATGCCTTTCTTTAGAGATTGTTACTGGTAAGTCGAGAAACTACAGGCAAATTCAGTTTTATGGTCTATTTTGATTATAGAGTTGCATGTCTTAGTGGAAAGAAAACATCCAAAATCCACAATACAGTGTTTATTTTATTGCACTTTATTTATTTGTGTCTGTAGGTTTCAGAGTTTTCTCTCTTCCATACACCAAACTTTACAGTTTTATTCCTCTCTATATTCTGAAGGTTTGTTCATATTTCATTCACACTGATTTATATAACACTTTACTTCTAAAAGCATGGTGAAAATGTTTGTTCTTTGTCTGTTGACAGTATTTTTTAATGATTGAGTGATAAAAAGAGAAATCCAAAATCCCCTCTAGAAAAACCTTTAATATGACTTCCAAAGCAAACAAGAATTTTTAAGCTAGATTAATCCATATTTAATTAGACAGTGCCTTATTTTCATATTTAAATATAACATTTCAGAAAAATTAACTATGATTAATAAACTAAGGAAAGTCTTATATGATGTTTATATTGTTGTGAGTTGATTGTTAGTTATTGTTTTCATTAATAAAATATTATTCTTCTATATTTGTTTGTTTTAAAATACACTGATCTTGCCATGAAGCTAGCCATAGATGCTGGAATTAAAACTAATAAATTAATCATCAGTCTAGAGAAAATATGGTTTATTCCATACTTGTTTACGGCAATACTTCTGTAATCACCTTTTTTGTTTTTAGAAAATTTTCTAAAAAAGCAGATACACCAAAGGATATATTAACCAGCAACAAGCCTTAATATCTGACGCAGTTTTACTGCTCTGGAAAATGTATGTAGTTTTGAGGGTGTATTGATATTTTCTGGAAAAAAAGCAGAGATGCACATTAAGAACACGGTTTTTGCAGTGTTTTGCTTAAGCAAACAAATTCCATGTCATAAAGCAGGAACACGAGGCCTGACAGTATCAAGCTCACATCTATACCATCCTCTGACGGCTGTTATTGCATCAGCCACGGGCCAAAGAGATATGAGGAGAAAGAAGAGAGCTGGAGTCTTACTGAATATACAGTACCTGTTCATTATGGATGGACCGCAGCACAACACAACAATAAAATGTCCACACCCGGCAGCAGCATGACGCAGAACATTAACAATGTAATTTACATAAAATTACTCACATACTGCAGCAGTAATTTAATTTGTTTGACCAGTACAGTGCAGCCGGCAGGAAGAGATTCAGAGAGATGCAGGAGCCCTGATTATTCTTCCACATCAGCGACTTGCTCCTGAAAACATGAGTGAATGAATACAAACCTTTTTACCCACAGACACTGACACACACACACACACACACACACAAGTGTGAAAAGTGGGGAGATCCCAGGCGTAATGGTTTTTATACTGTACAAACTGTATATTCTATGGCCCTTCACCAACCCTACACCTAACCCTAACCTGATTTTTTTTTACTTTCTCAAAAAAAAAAAAAAAAAAAAAAATATATATATATATATATATATATATATATATATATATATATATATATATATATATATATATATATATATATATATATATATATTAATAATTCTGTATGGTTTATAAGCATTTTGAAAAATGGGGACATGGGTTATGTCCTCATAAGTCACCCTCTCCTTGTAATACCTGTGTCATACCCATGTCATTATACACAGTTGTGTCCTGATATGATACAAAAACAGGCACACTCTCTCACAACACACACTCACTCACACTCACACACACACATCAAGCTGAAGTAGAGCTGCATTTAATGCATTATTTGGCATTTGCCGAATGTGAGATGATCTTTGTGATCTGTTGCTGTCACTACATGTCAATCAACACCATCATGTCCTGACAAGAGTTTCTTTTCAAACTTTATGAGCACATTATAATGAAATATTTATTTTATACTTTTTAAGTCAATGAAGAGACATCATATAGATCATAAGTGCAGTATGGAGTACCTCAAGGCTCAGTACTAGGGCCGCTACTCTTCACACTTTATATGTTACCCTTGGGAGATATTATCAGGAAACATGGTGTTAGCTTTCACTGTTATGCTGATGATACTCAGCTCTATATTTATTCACGGCCCGGTGAAACACACCACTTTTAAAAACTAATGGAATGCATAGTCGATATAAAAAATTGGATGACGAGTAAGTAATTTCTTACTGCTAAATTCAGAAAAAACAGAGGTGTTAATTATTGGACGTAAAAACTCTGCATGTAATAACCTAGAACACTGTCTAAGACTTGATGGTTGCTCTGTCAATTCTTCGTCATCAGTTAGGAACCTAGGTGTGCTATTTGATCGCAATCTTTTCTTAGAAAGCCCTGAATGGTTTAGCACCTCAGAATTTGAACAAGCTCTTATTGCACTATAGTCCTCCTCGTCCACTGCTTTCTCAAAACTCTGGCAATTTGATTATACCTACGCTATCAAAATCAACTCTACCTGTAGTTTTAATGTAGTTTTGTAGCGTTTTTCTTAAAACTGCAAGATTAAGTCTGAAAATCTACCTTTAAACCATAAAAAACATTTACACTTATAAAAGTAATAATAATAATAAATATTAAGTTATATATATATATATATATATATATATATATATATATATATATATATATATATAACCTTACAATAACCTTGAGAGGTACACATTTGCACACAATTCAGAAGACAGATAAAAATAATAACAGTTCACTGTAAGTCTAATGAACATCACTGCTGTATGTTTCTGCTGACAGTGCAGGGTTAGTATTTGTTCATCTGCAATCTGTCAACAAGCCTCCATCTCTGCTGTATCTCAGCCTCTCTCTCTGTCTGTGTGTTGGTCATATCTCACTCCATCTCTGGGCTTGTTAACGCAGGTGTGTGCATGCACTTCTTATCGTGAACGGCCTGGATGATTTTCCAGCCCTCTGCCATCTCTGCTGTGGCTGGGATATTTCCAATTGACAGGTGAGCTGTCACTGCCTTTCGCTCGATGGCCGTCTTTAACTCGCAGCATTCACAGCGGCCCGTCAACTGACAGAAAAATACCCAACAGCAGCACAGAAAAGGACTTAATGCCCCATTCACCCCAGTCACCATCTGAAAATTGCTTCTCTTTTCTGCTCACGTATTAGATATTGTTTCCATGACAGAAGCACTTGCTATTATTGCACTTTGAAATATGAAAGTTAAAAAAAGAGAGAGAGAAAGGCACATTTGGAGAAAAAGGTTGCAGGGGGGAGAGGGTTGTGAGGATGTAATTATTTAAAATAGTCTGCTAATGTGTATTATCATGCCATTAAATGTAAATGAGATGAGGCTAAAAGACCTGACTTGTCAATTGCTTGAATAAAAGAAAAAAGCTGAAAAGAGAGAGAAAAAAAAAACAAATCTTTGGATGAAAAAGGGCACTTATGTGAGCAAATGCATCGTGTGACAATCTGTCTGTTCACCGGCTCGAGCCGCAGATGAAAAACACTCTCCTCCTTCTCTAATACCTGCTCTTTCACTTCCTATTCTCTCATTTCTGTCATTTCTCTTAAGCTGCACAATGACATCTGACGAGGACTTTATGTTCCTTGAAATTAATTCAACTAGATTTAATAAAACTAAATATAAAAAAATAACATTTGATTTACTTACATTTTCTCAACTTCATATACATCATATAAAGTAAAAAAGTAAAAATAATAATAATAATAATAATAATAATAATATATATATATATATATATATATATGACAAAAACACACCAAAATGACTCAAACATTACATTAACATTAAAATGGCAATAGAAAACATTTACATCTACAAAATCTTTTTTCCTCATTCCCTTTCATTCACTGCTGTTTGTTTTTTTTCTTAAAGCTGCACAATTAAATCAGATTTCCCCCAGCTGTTTATGCCAAGACAATCTCATTTTCATTTATTTTCACTTGTAAGTAACTTCAACTAAAACTGAAATAAAAACTAGTCACAAAACATCACAAAAACAAAACAGAATTACAAAAAATGAACTTGAAATTAAATAACAGAATTTTGTAGCTTTTTTTACTTAAAACTGCAAGATTAAGTCTGAAAATCTAGCTTTAAACCATAAAAAACATTTTCACTAATAGAAATGATAAAAAAAAAAAATATTACATTATTATTATTATATCACCTATAAAGAATCAGTAAGGGTTTTCAACTGTTCTTTGGGGGATTAAGGTGCTATATAGCACCATATTTAAATAAGATATAGGTGCTTTGTAGCACTTAAAGTGGTTCCCCTATGATTATGAGACAAAGAACCACTTTTTGAGTGTACCACTCTTGCAACGTCGCCCCGACGATGGACAAAACCCCACAATGGCCAGGGAATGACTTAGTGCCAGGGCCTGAAAAGGGCAGAAACAGCATTAGACGCAGGAGCTACCATGGAAACACCACCCCTCCCTGCTTCCACTGCATGAGGGAGGTGGTGTCGATTAGAATGATGACCGGCGTTCACTCGCCTCGTCCGCCGCAAGGCAAGCCCACTATTACCAGGCTGATCTACAGGTGAAGGTTCCCTTACTGACTCTAAATCTGGAGGCACCACACCAGGTGGTCCAGGAGCCGCTGGAGCTATAGAGTCAATATTTTCAGTTAGACATCGAGTAACAAGGGCAGGTGAAGGCACTGGGTCCCTTAGTGTTAGCCCACCAACCCCCTGTGGAGTTCCAGGTACCAAAACCCACAGATCAACCTCCTCCAATGGGGAGCCCTCCGATGGTGGTACCTCAACTACCCCAGGATCATCGGCAGGAATAACAGGGGGATCTCTTCGTACACGGGTCTTCAACAAAGAGCGGTGAACCCGTTTTACCTTACTCAAGTTCTCTACTGGTGCAATTGTGTACACTGACCCACCTGCCGGAGGTGCTCTCACTACCTGATACACCACTGGGCTCCACAGGTCCTGGATCTTATGGCGCCCTCTCACACCATAATCGCGAAGGTAAACCAACTGACCCTCCCCCAATGGTTCATCACGTACTTGCCGGTCGTGCTGCTTCTTGCGACGCTCGGCCGTCACCTTCAAATGTTCTCGAGCCCCCTCAAAGGCCACCTGTAACCTGGTTTGGTGCTCCAACACCCACTCATTCACACCACCAGACAACATCTCTTGGCTTCTGCCCAACAGAAAATCTATAGGGAGCCTTGGTTCTTGCCCAAACATCAGAAAATAAGGTGACTCACCAGTCGCTTGATGAGGTGTAGTGTTATAGCAAAAGAGTACCTGAGGGAGAGCAGAGACCCAATCTGCCTTCCGAGAGAGCGGTAAAGTGCGCAGGAGATTATGCAGCGTCCTGTTAAAACGTTCACACTGCCCATTACCTGCTGGGTGGTATGGGGTAGTGCGGGACTTCTCAATCTGATAGAGACTACAGAGCTGTTGTATTAAAGAAGACTCAAAGCTGCGGCCCTGATCAGAATGAATGCGTCCAGGGACACCAAACTTATAGAACCACTCCACCACCAACGTGCGAGCCACCGTCTCAGCACGCTGATCCCGAGTGGGGACCGCCAGGGTGTATTTTGTGAAGACATCGGTCATTACCAAGACATTTTCCAACCCTGAGCGAGATGGTTCCAGCAGTGTAAAATCAATGGCCAAGATCTCATTTGGCCTAGAGGCCAACAGATGACCCATGAAACTGCGGGCTACCGGCTGCGTATCCTTGGCGACCTGACACCTTTCGCACTCCCGACACCACTGGGCTACATCGGATGTCAGTCCTGGCCAATAGTAACGCTGTTGCACTAGCTCAGTGGTCCGTTCGACCCCTTGGTGCCCATGCCCCTGGTGCACTTGAGTCAAAACTTCCTTACGCAAAACAGCTGGCAAAACTACCTGGAGAATTTCTTCACCACCGTTAGAACGAAACACACGCCGGTGCAGAACCCCTTCTTTATCCAGCAATCGATCCCACTGACGCAGTAGGACTAGGGCAGCTTTGGACAGCTGGCGTCGCTCCTCAAAACTGGGGAGTATTCCCAGTCTCCAGAACACCAAAATCTCCCCAATCACCGAATCTGCCTCCTGCAATGCCTTCATGTCACCCACCAGACTAGGAAAAACAGAAACGACAGCTTGGGTAGCCTGCATCACTAGATCTGCCCCTGATGCTTGTGCCAGGACCTCTGGAATCTCCGTCCCGGGTAACAAACCTCTCACCTCACTATGACTAGCAGGGTCCTGTCTGGAAAGGGCATCAGCATTCCGGTTACTCCTCCCTGACCGATACCGGATATTAAAATCAAACGCTGCAAGCTGAGCAGCCCAGCGCTGCTCTGTAGCCCCAAGCTTTGCAGTGGTCAGATGGCTGAGAGGGTTGTTGTCCGTGTACACAATGCACTTCTGCCCTAACAAGTACTCCCTAAATTTCTCAGTCAAGGCCCACTTGAGCGCCAAAAACTCCAGCTTCATGGAGCTGTAGTTGGACATGTTGCGCTCAGTGGGCCTAAGACTGCGGCTAGCATAAGAAATTGGCCGTACCTTACCTCCCTGTTCCTGTGAGAGAACAGCTCCTAAGCCACCATGGCTAGCGTCTACCTCCAAGATAAAAGGCAGGGAAAAGTTGGCATAGGCGAGTACTGGGGCAGAAGTAAGCCTCCTCTTCAGCTCATCAAAGCACTGCTGGTACTGCTCAGTCCAGGCGCTAGAGAAACCCTGCCCAGTTCTTGCTTTAGGCCTAGCAGCAGCCCATTCAGCTACCAACTTGTGCAGAGGGGCTGCCAATTTTGCGAACCCCTCGACAAAGCGGCGATAATAGCTTGCAAAGCCTAAAAATGAACGCAACTCCTGCACACTGGTGGGTCGTTGCCAGTTAACTACAGCCTCAATTTTACTGGGGTCCGTGGATACTCCCTGAGACGAAATAACATGTCCCAAATACTTTACTTCACGTTGGAAAAATGCACATTTACCCAATTTAGCCTTCAGACCCTCATGTTCTAGACGACTTAGAACTACCTCCAACCGCTCTAACTGCTGCGACACCGAGGAAGAGAAGACTATGATGTCATCGAGGTACAGAAGTAAAGACCTACACTGCTGGTCCCCAAACATCCGTTCCATTAGACGCTGGAAGGTGCTTGGGGCGTTGCAAAGCCCAAAGGGCATGCGGTTCCATTCGAACAATCCGAAAGGAGTGCAAAATGCGGTCTTGGGCTTGTCTCTCTCAGTGACGGGGACCTGATTGTACCCACTAGCCAAGTCCATAGTGGAAAACCAGCAGGCCCCCGTCAAAGAGTCCAACGACTCCTCGATGCGTGGCAAAGGAAAGGCGTCCTTCCGGGTCTTTGCGTTCAACTGACGGTAGTCTACGCACATCCGCAGACTACCGTCTTTCTTTTTAACAAGGACAATTGGGGATGCATATGGGCTACAGCTCTCCCTTATAACGTTAGCCTCCAACAGCTGATTGATGTGAGACTTCACCACTTCGTATTCTGAAGGAGGTATACGCCTATACCGCTGCCGGATGGGAACACTATCTAGCAGGGGAATGTCATGTGAGATCAAGCCGGTACATCCTAAATCACCCTCATGAGTGGAAAACACAGACTGGAACCGGTAAAGCAGGTCCCTTACCTGACCCTGTTCTGCTTCTGACAACACCGACAAGTCGAGTGCATCAATTTGTTCTTTAACACCGGAGATCACTTCACAATCTGGGGAGCCCACGGTGGCCGCTACAGACCGGACCTCACTAACTCCTGATGGCAAACTAACCACACAAACATGATTTAGTGTACCAAGGACAGTGTTAGCATAGAGAAACACATCAGTGGTTCCCACATTTACTACAGGTAAATAAACAGTACCTCGTGTAACCTGCACCAGTACAGGAGAAGCCAACAGACCAGCTGGCAACCCAGACTCTGGGGGTTCAAAAAGAACAGTGCTCTGGACATATTGTTCGGAACAAGTTGCTGCCACAAACTTCACCATGCCACCTGGGATACGACATGGTCTCCGCCCTCGCACTCTAACTCTTCCTGAACGTACCACAGGAGACTGATTATCAACTCGACGGCAATATTGCAGTGCCTGAAAAACAGAATTTGGGACATCTATGGTTGAAAGTGAATCAAACAGGGCCGGTCCATGCTGTCCAAAAAGCCCCTGGTAGCATCGACTGAGAACATTCATTCCCAGAACACCTGGGACCCTTGTACACAAGCCACCAGGAGGATCCCGTACAACAAGCACACCACATCCTGTAATCACTTGACCACACAATTCAATGCTCAATTCCATATAACCAATATAGGGGATTGAAAGACCATTAGCAGCTCTAAGCTGCAACCACTGGCACGATTTAAGTCGATCCTGCCCCCATGGTTCGAAATGTTTCCGAAAACAACTCTCAGTAATTGTAGTTACCATTGAACCAGTATCAACCAGAGAGGGCACTCGAACTCCGCCAATTAAAACATCAAGGTGTGGGCATGACGACATTAAATGCGACATATTTAAGATGTTTGAGCCAGTTACCTCCCCACCCGTGCTATGGCCCTGAAGCACGGTGGGGGCTAGTTTTCCGACGTTGCTGATGGGCTAGGCTGTCTAACTCCAGTTCTTAGCGGGATGGAGTGTGAGGGGAGCTGAGGGCGAGAAGGGACACGTTCCTCGTCGCAATCTCTGGCAAAATGACCAGGCTTTTGGCACCTTCTACAGATAACTAGTCCCTGACGGGAAGATTGACCCCGCAACGGAGGAGCTTGTAAACGGGCAAAACTTTGTGTAAGTTTAGTCAACTGTGCTTGCTGGCCTTTAAGCATATCCCTCAACTCGGCCAACTCCGAATTCCCAGGTGACCTACTCACCCCAACAAATGGGTCCCCTTGCACCCCATATTGAATCCCATGAGCTGATGGAACAGAATGACTTCGGGCCCTTGTGCTTCCTGGCATACCCTCCCGCTCCCATCTAAGGGCTTCGCTACGCACCTCCAGCAAAGTTAACGTAGGTTGACGACGTATCAACTGCTTTAATTCACGACGGAGGGCGCTATCAAAAACATGTTCAACGAATTGGTCCCGTAGTAAAACATGTGAATTTGGCATACCATGAGGTGATCGTTGTTTCACTTGCTCAAGGAGACCCATCAGGACAAGGGAGAACTCCAACAGGCTCTCACCCTCCTGCTGCTTTCTTGAGAAAAAGGCCTCCTGCAAAGAAACATACGACTGCGAGCAACCATACAATTCCCGCAAAGCCGAAATAATTTGATCTGGGTCTTTACGTTCTACTTCTGGGCGGTACTTTATCTCTTCCCTTGCCTCCCCTTCTAAGTGGTCAAATAAATAAAACGCCTTATCTGTATCGGAAAGGTAACGGACACGCATACAAGCCTGGGCCTCCTCAACCCACTCTTCAATACTAAGCCCGACCCTGCCATTAAATTTTGGGCACTTTCGGTCTCGTGGTACGAAAACAAATCGTTCTGGTCTAATAACATCAACATTACTGGGTTGTGATGGAATGGATGGCCCAGGAACAGGAGCAGAGGAGTCACTGGGACCTAGGGGCACAGAAATGCGCTCCTGACGCAACCTCTCATTGTCTGCTCTTAACTGGGCAATCATATCCCTTAATTCTTGTAATTCCTCTTCCATACTCTAACTGCAGAAGCACTTACCAGTGAAAGATGAAAATAGGCCCGCGATCAGGGCTGGGTTTAATACAAGACGTGCACTGCTGTTCTGCTGCCGCACCTCACAAAGGAGAGATCACTCCTGCAATACTCAAACAGGAGAATAAAGAAAGACAAAAAAAAAAAACAACTGTATGTACACCCACGTCTTGGTCAAATGTGGAACACCCTGCCGACTACGCCAAAGTGTGACGGGGCGGTGAAGGGCAAAAACTGACACTGATATACAATTAAAATTAGAGCAGACTACGCCACCCCGTTTCAGTGAACGGGGAAATTTATACCCAAAATAGCACACAGGTTCGTTACCACTGAACACCAGAGACGTGGATATAAATACAACAATGCCTTTATTTCACAATAATTAATTAAAATGTAGATTAACCAAACAAAAAGAAAAGAAACAAAAAAACTTTCCGGCTGAGGTTTACCAGTAGGGCAGCTAGCTGAACAGAGAGTACCCGAAGACACACCACTCACCCAAATACGCCCCACACAAACACTCACGCCACACCACACACTAAGTGAGGGAGACACAAATATCAATGGCAAAAACACGGTGAAAGAAACACCACCACCACAGGGCCAAGACAGCTAGCTTCCCTCACTGGGGGCCTTCAACTCCTGAAACAAAAAAAAGGGAAATGTAAAAAAACACAATTAGTTTAACTCACATTCAGTCTAACAACTTGCAATAGAATAAGTTCACACCACAAAGGGGAACAACAATGGACAATTCACTGGCCACAAGGGTCAAAGAGATGGAGATACTCAACTAGGTTCATACCAAAAGCTCATGAACCTAGACATGCCATAAAGCAGCAAGTTGTTAAAGAGAAAAAAAACAAAAATAAATAAAGCAAACAACACAATTGAAAACAGCAGACTTCAAATTAAATCACAGAAAATACAAAAAAAAACACAAGTTAACAACTTAAAGCTGAAAGGAGCTTTCAGCAAAAAGAAAAAAAGAAACTCAAATCAACATTAAACCAAACAAACACGTTGCTGGTGGCAACTGATGAAACGAAGCAGGCACCGTTAAGGGTACATCCTGCCTTAAATGACAGCTCGGACTAGCCACCCTCCACCTAAGCCACCAGCAGGAGCGGATGATAATAATCACATACAGTCACAGTCGTAAAAATAGCAGCAGAACAAAACAGTGCAGTCTTGACACTGTCTAAGGAGCATTTGCCCTGCAGTCCACAATAACGAAGTGCTCACGAGCAGAGGCACCAGAAATAGATCGTCAAACACACAGGTTCAGCTACTCACAGCTTTATCCGTACTCGGCGAACTTCAAATACACAGGCGTTCTAGTGCACGCACACACTTGAGTGAAGGACAGCCGGTACCCAACAGCAACGTCGTACCAATCGTGACCATAACCTGGCTCCCGCGAGCTGCGCGCACACACAATGATTATACGATGCGTACCCAGGTGACAAACTGCGCCTTAAATACACCCGGAGCAGCAGCCAATAAGCTGTCACACCTGTCATTCAGTGGAAAACCACGTTTAATAGGGCGGTACCTAGACTGCCCTACTACACAAGGCAACATTTCTCATTTTCATTTAGTTAAACTTGATCTACTAAAGTAACTTAAACTCTGACTGATGCTGAACACTCATGTGTTTACATCAGAATACAGCACACAGGCAGAAGAGCTCGGAGCGGTCTGTTATCAGCAACATTAGACTGAATATAACTGTTTCACAGTCAGATGAATCTCATTAAGCTCAGCTCTTCTGTCTCTTCTCTCCACTGTACAAGAATGAATGAAACGAGCTTAACCTGGCTATTCCTGACCGAGCGCTACTCTTACGCTGTTAGAACAAATAAAGCCTTTTCCTTTCCATTTCTTCTTCTTCTACCCCAACTCTTGTGTCATCAGATTTTCAAATGAATTCTGGGTCTGCGAGACCTTTGTGCAGCTCTGCGGAGCAGAAAAGGGCTAGAAATGACAGTCTGATAATGACCCGGTGGTTGAGGAGAGGCTTTGCGGTGAAAGCACTTATTACTCTCTGAGTGCTGCAGCCGGCCAAAGTGAGCTGTTAACCAGCATCATCTGAGCAGGACGGCCAGAGCAGCTCTTTTGATATGCGCCGCTCCTTTAATTGGGTTTTTAGTTTTCCAGGCCATCTGACGATATCAGACATGATCCTGATCACCAGAGCTTCCGCTTCTGATACAGGCTTCTGTCAGGAAACTTTCAGCTTTAGAAATCATAAATAATAAAAATCATACGACTGAATCTGCTACACAGAATAGTTTTTTTTACTTTGAAACGATTCCCAATCAGAAATTAATAGTAAATTTGAAATGTTTTCCATTAATCTTTATTTTATTTACAGCTTTGAGAACAATTTTTACAGCACACATACACTGCCATTAAAAAGTTTGGAGTCGGTGACATTTTATGTATTCATTTTTTATAGTAAAGACATTTATCATTTTAGAAAATACTTATTTTTCAGATAAATGCTATTTTTTTTTTATTCATTTGTTTCATTCATCACAGTTTCCACAAACATCACAGACATAAATTACACTTTAACAGAGATTCACACAGAAAACAGCTGCCCTATATTAAATGATATATGCTAATATTTCTTTGAGAAACACTAATCCATCTTTTGAGCAGTCCTGTCCATAGTGCAATTACACCGACACATGTCGTTTCAGCTCAGCTTGAAAAGGAGAAAACACACATTTCACATTTCCTGGGAGATGTGTTTTGTCTGTATGACTCCCGTCCTTCTATGTGCTTCACTATCATCATGAGCGCTGGCGTTTGACGTGAAGCGCTCTGAAAGCAATCCCTTCAGTCGCTGGATTGTTTCCCTCTTCAGCATCAGCGCTCGGGGTCTGCAGTCGAGGGGTTTAAGTGTTTCTGCTCTCTGTTTGTACAATCAGCAGGACCACACAAAGAGACTCAACCTCCTAATCTCTTAACCAAACAAGACAGCAATTACACTCGCTGATAAAGTGGGAACATTTCCATCGAGTCCCGGGGTTTTGTTCTTGTGTCTCTGTTCTGCTAATAATGGGCTGAGCTCAGAGACGGAGAACGAGGAGATGTTTAATAGATGACCACCTCTCCAGCACACTTTAAAGTGCTCCAAATAATGACACAAACAGCTGAAGAGAGTGCCCTTTCACCCATGGGAGTCGTGTGAGAAGGAAAACAATGACACATGCCTGTATTTTCACACACACTCAATGATTGAAATCGCATTAGACGAATCACTAATTAGAGCAGATGAAAATGAGGATCCTGACTGTAATGAATATGTCCAGTATTAATGTAATGGCAGCGCTGGTGTGATACGGGATTGTTCTCAGATGAATGAGCGTGCGAAGATTATTTCAGCAGAGAAAGAGGAACAAAAGACAATCCCTTTAGCTGCTTTATCACAGCTAACAAGAGCCAAAGAGGCGTTCTGCGTGTTCTCGTGACGTTTGTTCACAGTGTTTCACTCATTCTGTGTCTGTCACTGGACTCTATCAGAAATGGATGTGTTTGGGTCAGTGTCTATACACCGTCTGATTTTGACAGGATAGAATTGTTTTTTTCCGGTTTTAAATCCAAAAGTGCACATAATTCTATTTTAAAGCATATTTGATATGATTGTACTGCACTTTCATGGTTTGTTCTTCCAACCTGCATGTGACCGTCTGACTGACCAATGACAGACAAGAGGAGGGTTCAAGAAAAATATTTCTGTGTTTGCATTCAGTGATGCTGAATTTAAAACAGTTCTGCAATTCAATTCAATTCAAGTTTATTTGTATAGCGCTTTTTACAATACAAATCATTACAAAGCAACTTTACAGAAAATTATGTTTCTAAAATATTTAGTAGCAGCTTATGGTGGTGACTGTCAGTTTGTGCACGTTTGACAGGATTTTTCAGAAAAAATAATACGAGACGTAGTCAGCCAGACGATGAACATTATTAACAGCAGTTATTATATGATGCAGTCACACTTGTATCAATATTTGTTACCTCTGTTTGTTGATTCAGGGTTAGCATCATCTGAGGTTCCTCTGAGGGTCAGCATCATCTCTTCTCAGGTGTTCTGGATTCAGACTGGAGCTTGTGTAAATCCTAGTGACCACGAGATGAAGATCCCAGCAGAAACAGAGAAACAAGTAGAGACATCATTAGCATAGCTGCTGATCCAACAAAGTAAAATTAGTTTAACTCAAGCTAATGAATAAGAATTCACATTCGATCAGATGCAACTACACTCACAATTTAAGAGATACATTATTCGAATGCTTGGCGAAAGAGATGTGTTTTTAATCTAGATTTAAACAGAGAGTGTGTCTGAACCCCGAACAGTTGTGTCCTGAATCAGGGGGAATAAGATGATCATCTGGCCACTTTAGTATTTATATGCATTCATGTTTTTGGTTTGAAATTTTGTAATTTCAGTTTAATATATCCATCATGAAAATGAAGTTTATTTTTGGTAAAAAAACAAAAACAAAAAATATGTCATTAAATTGGCATTAAATTAATGTAATTGTACTTCTCAAGTTCAGTAAATCATTATTAGTATCATTTAAAATGTCATTTTATTGTTTAATAAAGTGTCAACATTTTCACTTACACTGAAAAAAAAAGTGAAGTACAAAAAGTCAAATAATATTTCATTGTAAAATTGACTCCAATATTTATTTTCAACTAGAAAAAAATCGTTGTTACATTGTAATGTAAATGTTCTTCAAGGCACAACAATGAAAGAGTATTTGGTTTCAGTAATATTAATTATCCAATATACTGTAAAGTTAGTATTCAATACAATTCAAAAGCTTTATTGTCTATCCCAAAAGTGTTAGAGAACTATCTTTAGACAAAAGGCTCAACACACAAACAATACAAATAATCATCAACAACACTTTACATTATACATCAACATTTTATTCTAAGATCCTATTTAAAATACCAATCACAGTTAGGATAAAAGATTAGGTTCGGTTTATGGTTAGTTGATTTTAATCATGCAAAAGTTCTGTTATTACTACGTTCAAGTCAGGCATAAGAAGGACAGTGTAAATAAAGTGTGAGTGTGTGATTTGTTTGATTTCATTCTGTTAGGGTGGATTTGGGTCATTTCAGCCACATTTTCACAGGCTGAAAAAAAGTAGCTCAAATACATTATGTGTTTCAAATATAGATGTCAATATGTTTCTGTGAGAGGAAGTGGGTGAATTCTGTGCTTTATATCAATGCATTATTAAATGTTTTCCCAGATGTGTGTAGTATCATAACAGAAATTATTTCATACTCTGTCTGTCATTCCTGAGTTTTATAAATGCATATTTATTCTTTTTGTAATTTTTGATGCTGTCCACAATTGTAAAGTCGTTTCTGATTGTGAAAACAGCTGTAAATCTGTGTGTGCATGTGTGCGTGAGTCCTACAAGGACGAACACTGAAGGGAAGTTAAAACACTGCTCATTTACTGTAAACCAGGAGTGTGTGAGTCAGATGTTCAGAAAGCTGCTTCCTGGAGTCAAGAGAGCAGCGATATTTATATGATAACAGTGTTTCATCAGACTCTTTGTTACACACACACACACACACACACACACACACACACACATTAACCCAGCTCTATAAACACAGGCATTCCTTAGACTTAGAATTGTTTTACAATCAGCTGCTGTATTATAAACACTTTGGACTGAGACACACTCATCTTAACACATCACCAAAAAACATTATAAAATGAAGTTGTGCCTGAATGCGTCTGGGTAGTTGATAAAAAGGTCTGTTGTGTACATGACATTGTGTTAATCAGATGTTGTACTGTTGGTCATTATGTTATTGTTATGCCATCTTATTTTGACTGCATTACTGTGTGTGTATCTCTCAGTAGAGACGGTGCTTCTCGTTTGCAAACAGATCACATCTAATCTTTATCTCATCAGAATCCAAAACTTGACTACATTTTAAAATGCTCAATCAGGTTACAGTTACCATGCACATAATGGCAACTATTCACCATTTATTGATTGTCCATAATTCTAAGTTTCTCTTTTAAATTGTCCTTGCAATTGTTTCATTAATTTAGTAATTAGCAACACATTTAAACATTCACAGTTCTCTGACGTCAGATAACGGTCACATGAACATGCATGCTAACAAATACAATAGTTTGTGTTTTATTTTGATTGTTCTTATTCTACAGTGAGTTAATAGCTAAATTAGTTCAATTTGTCATTTTGGACATCATTGCATTTCATGAAGTCATGGAATATATTTTCTTATGCAAAAAAATTCTAAAAGCAGTCAGAATACATGACCTAAAACGTGTAATCCAGTAGATTACATTTTTAACTACAATTTCTGTCCTGTAATGTGTAATCAGTAAGTAATCTGCCAGCACTTTTTGCAGGTTCAGATTCTTCTCTTCGTCTCTGCTTCAGTCTTGCAGAAGTTCACAGAAAGCCGAAGACAGAGAGCCACCTGAATGCATTTGTGTCTGCGTGTGATTTGTTTCAGAGAATAGTTTTGATAATGCAGAAGGAGGCCGACAGTCATTTCCAGTGCCCAGTGGTTTATGGTGATGATTAGAGGCGCGAGTGAGATGTTCTTCTGGGTCACTGACAGATGTTGGATGTTGAGCTGATTAGACGCTGCTCCGTGTCTCTGAGTCGACTCTGGCAGCGCTGCTTTCTGTTGTGCCATTATTCCGCTCACTGATTGTAATAATAACTCTCGTTTTCTTCTCCACGCTGCTTTTCTCCTTAACAGCCTCCTTTAAAAGTCATTATTTAAAAGCATTCTCTAATTTTGCCTCTCTGTCTGTCTGTCTTCCTTTCTGCAGCAGCTTTACACATCAGCTATTGTGTGAAATGGCTCCTTTTTGTTTCAGTTTAAATGCTGCTATTGTGAAGTTTTCTTATTCACTCTCATTTCCTTTAGTTTGACTGTTCTTTCTTAGCTCTAAATATTCACTTCCCAAATATACAGGCAGATTTTGTATTGTGTGCATGTAGGTGTGCAAAACATAGCCTTCAAAATTGAAATGAATTAAGACTTTTATTCATCAAGGATGCATTAAATTGATCAAAAGTAACAGTAAATACATTAATAATGTTCAAAAGATTTCTGTTTCAAATAAATTCTGTTCTTTTTGAACTTTCTGTTCATCTGTGAATCCTGAAAAAAAAATGTATGATGGTTTCCACACAAATATTGTGCAGCACAACTGTGTTCAACATTGATAATAATCAGAAATGTTTGTTGAGCAGTAAATCATCATTTTATTCTGATTTCTGAAATCATGACACTGAAGACTACAGTTGTTTGAAATTTTTATAATATTTCAAAATGTAACTGTATAACTGAATATAGCCTTGGTGACTTTATTAGACTTATTTATAAACTACACTGCATATAAGTACATGTGTTTGCTATATGTCTTTATGCCCAAAAAATAGACAATCAAATGGTGCTTTTCCACTGTGAGGTATGACTGGGCTCAGCTTGGTTTGTGTTTCCACTGCAGTTCAGTACTGGATTATTCACATTGTCACGACTCCTAAATAAAATCTTTTCACTCTGAGTCACCCCGTCAAGTTCCCGCTGGATCCGCTCCTCTGCTATCAACAAGAAGAACGTCTGTACTTCTGAACTGTACTTTGTTTGTTAAAAACAGGTCAACTCATTCAAACCAGTAGCATTCAATCCTTCACTGGCTGTGCTGATTAAAATCTATCGGTTCTGTTTGTGTCACAAGATCAGTGACGCAGGTAATGAAGATTCTCTCCAACCAATCAGTGATCAGCAGAGTTTACACCTCAAGGTTTGGTAATGGTACGGTTCACTTTGAACCTCAACCGAGGTGGTAATGAAATAGTACCAGGTACAGTACCCAGTGGAAAACTCCCAAAGGTGAACCATACCGAACCGTACCATGCAGTGGAAAAGCACCAAAAGATGTTGTTTACCTCTGCTTTAGACAATATTACAAAAAACTTTCTAAATCTGGGCTCATACTTCCGATTTTGAAATCTGGTTGGAAGGAGAATCTTTGCAGATTATCTTCCCTCAGATCTTAAACGTGCACACACTACAAGAATTGAAAATCGAGGCGCATCACACTACAAGATATCATTAAGATTATCGTGTCGGAGGGAGCGCCTCAAGTCACCTCATGCAGCAGATCATTTATATTGCACTGATGATTACATTTGTTAGCTAGCGTGCTAGCAGCTTTCTGCACTCACCCGGTAGATTCAAAACTGAATGCTTCTCTTTCTCCTTACAATTGTGATATGTTTTCGACACAATACACAGACAGTCATGTTACTACAAAACTTCAAGAAGCAGTTTCCTCCATCTCCACTATCCATACAGCAGCTGTATTGCGGTTGTGCATTGGCTGTTGTGAAAGTACTGACATAATAACCCTGATTTGAAATCCTAAATATTAAACATGTTCGATATGATCGGGGCAGTCTCGATTTGTGTTTGAGCTGATCAGGAGGTGTGAGGTTCGATCCTTGTATGCCTCACATTACCAGATAATCCACGCCATCAGGGTGATCGACCAGATTTGTGCTGTGATTCTCAGGAGGGGAAAATCGGGGCTAAATCGAGCTCAAACTCCTGCAGTGTGAACCCGGCGTTGGTGTACTGCTAGAGATGCAGCTCGGTTTGCATTTGCATGATCATGATGACTCTGTGTGTGTTTTGTTGGATGGGCTCGGAGCGTTGAGTGCATCCCATCAGTCCACCGTCACACGGCTCACCTGACCTCCACCCGCTCCACACGCCGGCCACGGAGGGAAGTTAAAGAGGTCTGAAGGTCAGAGGTGAGACTCCTGCCAGAGCTCCCTATGTCACGGACACTGTCGTTGTTTTCCTCCAGATAATTTGTTAAATCCGGTTAAAGAAATAAAACCGCGTGACCAACATTTTTAGCTGAGTGAAGAGCTGCAGAAGTGCTTCCTCTCGTACATTTGTATCTTTTTTGTCATGAACAGCACTGATAACAGAGTTTAACTTTAGAACGCTCTTCTGGGAAACAAGAACTGCTGGACTGAAGTGTGTTGTGTATATTTCTGCAGTATTGTAGCGTCTGCCTCCGCCTCTGGTCCAATATTAGCTGCAGTGTTGTTCAGACTGCTGTCTGTGGAAACACATCCACCTCACCCATACTTTCACTCTATATATTTTCTGTTGTGTAAATTTATAAGTGAGCCCTGGATTATGAAATAAGAGGAAACCTTCAAAGAGTCAAATATCAGATAAAGCAAAATGAAAGGGGGCAAAAATGCTGAAGTAGTCAGTGTTCATAACAGCAACATCTCAGAGAACTCCAGTCAACAGCTTCAAACAATAGAAGTGCAAACATGTTACATTTACATTTTATCAAAAGCAACTTACAGTGCATTCAGGATATATATATATATATATATTGTGACGATTCAGCTGCCTCCTCCCTGATTGTCACCGGAACCCCGTCCTAAATCGCCGCCCTTCACCAGGCTCCTGACTGGAGTGGGTGTGTGAGAGGAGGGGTGCTGGACGAGTCAGGGCTGGCGGCATGTGATGGGGCACACCTGAAGGAAGTGGAGCCTCATTACCGCCGCTGGTTAAAAGCCCAACGCGCCTCTCCTCAGGAGACCGGTCTCTTCCCCGTGCATGCACACTGGTGTCCTCGTGGGTCCAGGAAGGGTGCGTTGAGGGACTCCCGCGCCACAAGAGACGTGAGCAGCCGGACCCGCGATCCGGAGGAGAACCGCACCCGTTTACACGGCCGACGGGCCAGGATGCGGGGCCGTCCATCCCCTACCAGCGCGGCGGCCAACGACAGAGATGCCGCCGCTAGAGGAAGCCGCCGATCCTCGCGCCCCGGACCAAGGAAGGGAGCGCGTGCGGCCGCCGGACTCCGCCCCTTACCTGGACCCTTCCTCCATGAACACTGCCTGACCTACACGAACCCCGCAGCACGACGAGGACACCAGATTCCCTGTTATTTTGGACACTTTTCCCCTTTGGCCACTTTTATTCCCTGTTATTTTATGATTTCTGTTAATAAAAGCCTCTCCGAGGCCTGACGCCACGCCCACTGTGTCTGTCTTGTGCTCCTCCCGTGACACTGGTGGAGAATGCGGGCAAGGCGGAGCCTAGACAGCGCAGTTGGGAAACATCTGGTGACGTCACTCCCTCTCGCTTGCAAACGTTCATGAGAACCCGGACTGGGACGGAGGAAAACTGGAGACAGCCTCCCAGCCACAAAAAGGGTAAGTGACTTCTGTTATTGTCATTTTACCCTGTGGTTGGTTGAGGCTGTCACTAAAACCCGGTTTCTCTGTCCCTGTTCCGGTGCGCTGCGAGAGGGAGGACCGCCCGGAGAGGAATCCCCACCCACTCCGACCGTTTGGAGCCTGGTTGAGGATGGTAGCACTCCCGTGTGGGCGGCGCCCTGATGACGGGGATGTCGCTTGGGAGGGGGAATGTGACGATTCAGCTGCCTCCTCCCTGATTGACACCGGCACCCCGTCCTAAATCGCCGCCCTTCACCAGGCTCCCGACTGGAGTGGGTGTGTGAGAGGAGGGGCGCTGTACGAGTCAGGGCTGGCGGCATGTGATGGGGCACACCTGAAGGAAGTGGAGCCTCATTACCGCCGCTGTTTAAAAGCCCAACGCGCCTCTCCTCAGGAGACCGGTCTCTTCCCCGTGCATGCACACTGGTGTTCTCGTGGGTCCAGGAAGGGTGCGTTGAGGGACTCCCGTGCCACAAGAGACGTGAGCAGCCGGACCCGCGATCCGGAGGAGAAACGCACCCGTTTACACGGCCGACGGGCCAGGATGCCGGGCCGTCCATCCCCTACCAGCGCGGCGGCCAACGACAGAGATGCGGCCGCTAGAGGAAGCCGCCGCTCCTCGCGCCCCGGACCAAGGAAGGGAGCGCGTGCGGCCGCCGGACTCCGCCCCTTACCTGGACCCTTCCTCCATGAACACTGCCTGACCCACACGAACCCCGCAGCACGACGAGGACACCAGATTCCCTGTTATTTTGGACACTTTTCCCCTTTGGCCACTTTTATTCCCTGTTATTTTATGATTTCTGTTAATAAAAGCCTCTCCGAGGCCTGACGCCACGCCCACTGTGTCTGTCTTGTGCTCCTCCCGTGACACTGGTGGAGAATGCGGGCAAGGCGGAGCCTAGACAGCGCAGTTGGGAAACATCTGGTGACGTCACTCCCTCTCGCTTGCAAACGTTCATGAGAACCCGGACTGGGACGGAGGAAAACTGGAGACAGCCTCCCAGCCACAAAAAGGGTAAGTGACTTCTGTTATTGTCATTTTACCCTGTGGTTGGTTGAGGCTGTCACTAAAACCCGGTTTCTCTGTCCCTGTTCTGGTGCGCTGCGAGAGGGAGGACCGCCCGGAGAGGAATCCCCACCCACTCCGACCGTTTGGAGCCTGGTTGAGGATGGTAGCACTCCCGTGTGGGCGGCGCCCTGATGACGGGGATGTCGCTTGGGAGGGGGAATGTGACGATTCAGCTGCCTCCTCCCTGATTGTCACCGGCACCCCGTCCTAAATCGCCGCCCTTCACCAGGCTCCCGACTGGAGTGGGTGTGTGAGAGGAGGGGCGCTGTACGAGTCAGGGCTGGCGGCATGTGATGGGGCACACCTGAAGGAAGTGGAGCCTCATTACTGCCGCTGGTTAAAAGCCCAACGCGCCTCTCCTCAGGAGACCGGTCTCTTCCCCGTGCATGCACACTGGTGTCCTCGTGGGTCCAGGAAGGGTGCGTTGAGGGACTCCTGCGCCACAAGAGACGTGAGCAGCCGGACCCGCGATCCGGAGGAGAACCGCACCCGTTTACACGGCCGACGGGCCAGGATGCCGGGCCGTCCATCCCCTACCAGCGCGGCGGCCAACGACAGAGATGCCGCCGCTAGAGGAAGCCGCCGCTCCTCGCGCCCCGGACCAAGGAAGGGAGCGCGTGCGGCCGCCGGACTCCGCCCCTTACCTGGACCCTTCCTCCATGAACACTGCCTGACCCACACGAACCCCGCAGCACGACGAGGACACCAGATTCCCTGTTATTTTGGACACTTTTCCCCTTTGGCCACTTTTATTCCCTGTTATTTTATGATTTCTGTTAATAAAAGCCTCTCCGAGGCCTGACGCCACGCCCACTGTGTCTGTCTTGTGCTCCTCCCGTGACACTGGTGGAGAATGCGGGCAAGGCGGAGCCTAGACAGCGCAGTTGGGAAACATCTGGTGACGTCACTCCCTCTCGCTTGCAAACGTTCATGAGAACCCGGACTGGGACGGAGGAAAACTGGAGACAGCCTCCCAGCCACAAAAAGGGTAAGTGACTTCTGTTATTGTCATTTTACCCTGTGGTTGGTTGAGGCTGTCACTAAAACCCGGTTTCTCTGTCCCTGTTCCGGTGCGCTGCGAGAGGGAGGACCGCCCGGAGAGGAATCCCCACCCACTCCGACCGTTTGGAGCCTGGTTGAGGATGGTAGCACTCCCGTGTGGGCGGCGCCCTGATGACGGGGATGTCGCTTGGGAGGGGGAATGTGACGAGTCAGCTGCCTCCTCCCTGATTGTCACCGGCACCCCGTCCTAAATCGCCGCCCTTCACCAGGCTCCCGACTGGAGTGGGTGTGTGAGAGGAGGGGCGCTGTACGAGTCAGGGCTGGCGGCATGTGATGGGGCACACCTGAAGGAAGTGGAGCCTCATTACCGCCGCTGTTTAAAAGCCCAACGCGCCTCTCCTCAGGAGACCGGTCTCTTCCCCGTGCCTGCACACTGGTGTTCTCGTGGGTCCAGGAAGGGTGCGTTGAGGGACTCCCGCGCCACAAGAGACGTGAGCAGCCGGAGGAGAATCGCACCCGTTTACACGGCCGACGGGCCAGGATGCCGGGCCGTCCATCCCCTACCAGCGCCGCGGCCGACAAGAGAGATGCGGCCGCTAGAGGAAGCCGCCGCCCCTCGCGCCCCGGACCAAGGAGGGGAGCGCGTGCGGCCGCCGGACTCCGCCCCTTACCTGGACCCTTCCTCCATGAACACTGCCTGACCCACACGAACCCCGCAGCACGACGAGGACACCAGATCCCCTGTTATTTTGGACACTTTTCCCCTTTGGCCACTTTTATTCCCTGTTATTTTATGATTTCTGTTAATAAAAGCCTCTCCGAGGCCTGACGCCACGCCCACTGTGTCTGTCTTGTGCTCCTCCCGTGACAATATATATATATATATATATATATATATATACGTGTGTGTGTGTGTGTGTGTGTGTGTGTGTGTGTGTGTGTGTGTATACACTGGGAATTGAACCCACAACCTTTTGCACTGCTAACACAAGGTTCCACCACTAAGCCACAGGAACACCTGTTTCTACAGTTTCTCCAACAACACATCACACTATGGTTGTTCATCAACAAGTACATCATTGTACAGGATTGGCTGTTATTGTGCATATCTGATTTCGGCACAACCAGACAAATTGCTTTTGTTGCCGGAAACGTTGTACGTTGATAGCAGCTCCAATAAGAAGATGAGAGCTGTGCTAGAGACGCAGATAACCAGACTGTGCTTCAGACTCTCATGCATTTATTTCATATTTACTGAATTTCTGCACACGGCAGATGATAATCTGTTAAACGTCTGAGTGCTTCTTCCCTGCTCCAGACGATTTATTAAAACATGTAGATGAGCATTTGACGAGATGAGCATGTGATCGCAGCTCTCCTGACTTCTGCAATGAACGCTGAACTGGGAGCTTGTCAATTAAACTGAACGAGTTGCTGAATTAATGTGGCTCATCTTCATCTTTCTGTTTTCTGCTTGAGCGAGTTTCATGGAGGAGCGCCGCATAATTGAGCCGCTGAAGCTCTCGGGTGTGAGGTGGGATTGTTCAAGAGAATAAAGATAGGAAGAAAGATAGCAAGTCAATACCTAATCAATGTGTGGCCCATCCTTCATGAATCGGCAGCATCTTAATGCTACGCTATCAAAATTTTCCCTCACGTCTTTGTGCTGCAAGGGAACGATGCTGGAGATCAGAACCGTCTCCATCCTGACCGTTTCCAGGCAATTATAAACTGGCTTCATCAAATGTAGAGCCGTTCACCCTCGTGCTTCATTGACAGCTCTCTGCACGGCGGCACCCATCGACTGAGCCGCTCATGTGAAGCTCTCAGAACAATAGACCATCAGCCGTCCTCTCTCAAAACTCTTTGTCATCAACTACAAAGAGATGATTTAGGTTAATTAAATCCAGGCTGATTGTCGGGGCTGAGCACCATTTGAAATGCCCCGTTTCATAGAAATTGAATTAAATTTGGTCCAGTCGGAAAGCGCCATCAACATGCAGTTCACATTCATACATTTTGCCGACCCTATTATCCAAAGGGACTTACACTGCATTTAAAGGAATAGTTATAGTAGTTAATGTAGAATCAGTGTCTCAGCAATAAATGCTCTGCCATGAATGGGTGAAAGTCCAAACAGCTGATAAAAACATCACAATAATCCACAGCACTCCAGTCCATCAGTGAACGTCTGGAGAAGACACAAGATGAAACACATCCATTGAGACATTTTTAACTAAAATAAGATTCCATAATGCATCATAACACTTTCTCCAGTGAAAAAGTCCATCAACAGAAACCTCTGACATAAGTGTTTAGGATTGTAAACAGTGTTTGATCTGTGTATATTTATCTCCTGATTCAGAGGACTATGACTTTTCGACTGCAGAAAGGGAAATATTATACAAAAGACATTAAGTCATGTGGATTATTGTGATGTTTTTATCAGCTGTTTGGATTCTCATTCTGACGGCACCCATTCACTGCAGAGCATCCATTGATGAGACACTGATGCAGTGCTACATTTCTCCACATCTGATGAAGAAACAAACTCATCTACATCTTGGTTTCAGGGTGAACACATTTTCAGCAGATCATCATTTTTGGGTGAACTATTACTTTACCCATTCACATTTGACCAGTTTTTGATTTGCCTGAGATTCAAACCCATGACCTTGGTGTTGCTAGCCCCACGCTGTAGTGTTTGGGCTACAGGAAAGTGTAGCCTGCTCTGTGTGGAGCTTGTGATAATGTGAGATCTGAAGCGAGCGAAGCACCAGAGAGAGTGAGGTGCAGCGGTGGTGTTGTGCCAGGTTCTCCAGCGCCGCGCTCCCTCACTCTTGCCTGATTGGCTGGTTTACTCAGGCTGAAAGCACAGTGCTTGTCATGTTGGAGTGCACTAATTAGACTCCAGCCTAATTTTCCAAGCTGCTCTGCTGCCCTTTAAGCCGCCATTTAAAATTCAAAGTGATGGTAATTGTACAAAAGCACGCTGATCCAGTAATAACCCCTAGGTTGCCATTTTCTTTCCTCCCCCTCTCCTCCTTCTCCAGACAGGTTTTTTTTATTGTCTGAAGCTCTAGTCTCTTATGAAGAGGCTTTAAGTAAGCACACAAACAAAACCCCCTCACACGTGAACCCTGCCCTCAGCACACAACACAAACCACGGGTCAGGCTTCCAGGGGTTTCACAAGCACCACCACCAAATCAGACGTCAAAATAAGTGTCTGCTTCTAACCGAGAAGCAGTGGGTGCATCATTTCAAATAAGAGTCATCAGAAGTGATGTCAAGAGATGGACATAACAGAAGCACAATCCATTAAAGGACCTGCACGGGAAGTCAAGTGTTCTTAGTAGGGGAGCTTGTGCGTAAACTGTTGTCTGAGTAAATCACTAAACACATTCAGACTCAATGGACGGTCATTTAAGCGTTTCTACCACAGGTTCAGTGCCTGCAAATGAATGAAAATCAAGCACATGAAAGTTATAAACAGCAAAACAAAATAACATTGATATTATCCTCCTTCATGCTACAGTTATTTAGAGCTAAATAAACACATTATTCAATAAAAACTTCATGTAATATTGGGTGGTTTAATATAATGTTTGGATTTGATTTCGATGGCACACATACACTACAGTTAAGATTGTCTTATGTTTTTTAAAGGATTGTCTTTGGCTCACCAAGCCTGCATTTATTTGTTCCAAAATACAGCAAAAACAGTAATAAACATATAAATAATAATAATAATCTAATATTTAAAAAACTTTAATAACTTTTCTATTTGAATATATTTTAAAATGTAATGTATTCCTGTGATTTCAAAGCAAAATATTCTGCTCAGAGATTATGAATAGAAAGATCAAGGGAACATCTGAAATACAAATCATTTGTAACATTATATATTTATTTGTAATCACTTTTTTTTATTTTCATTTATTATTAACTTATGATGTTTCCAAACGTTTGAATGGTAGAGTGAATAATGTTAAAAACATGTTTTATTTCAGATAAATGTTGATCTTATGATATGATTATGATTTTAAATATTAACAACAACAACACACACCTCACACACACACACACAATATATATATATATATATATATATATATATATATATATATATATATATATATATATATATATATATATATATATAATCATCATATTATTCTGATTTCTGAAGATCATGTGACACTGAAGACTGGAGGAATGATGCTGAAAATACAGCTGTACATCATATTTGAACATACATTCAAATAGAAAACAGTTATTTTTAATAATATAATATTACACAATATTACTGTTTTTGCTGTACTGTAATTTGGATCAAATAAATGCAGGCTTGGTGAGCAGAAGATAATTCTTTAAAAACATTACAAATCTTATGGTTCACAAACTTTCGACTGGTATATACAAATAAATATATACCTAACAAATACCACAAAATCACTTGCGAAAAAAGCATCTGCTGAAAATTTGACCCATATGTAGGTCTATTAAACTGCACATTTGAAGTTCTGACCTCAGTTTTTTGTCATCTTTTGAAAAGGATTTCCCAGATAACCTATGATTTGGTAGACTAACAAAAACTCTGTGTGAAAAACAGACCTACTTTCTTTCACTAAAGAGCAAAACAAACAAAAAACCCTGTTCTTTCTGAAGCAGAATGTGAGTGTCCACAGCTTCAGATGTTCATCATCCATTTGAATTTTTCATTCAGAGGCAGGAATACCCAAAGCTTTTTGAAGCTGTTTATTATGGCTCAGACGTCGCTGCTGTCAGCCGCTCTTGAAAGAGATTCTTGAAGTGACTG
Organism: Carassius gibelio; assembly: GCF_023724105.1. Classification (NCBI taxonomy): domain Eukaryota; kingdom Metazoa; phylum Chordata; class Actinopteri; order Cypriniformes; family Cyprinidae; genus Carassius; species Carassius gibelio. The sequence continues at coordinate 3,074,334 of NC_068412.1, read as the reverse complement.
GAGTGTCAGTCCTTGATTGTCTTTGCACTCTCAGGAAATGTAAGAGTGTGCGGCTCCTCAGCCATCACAGTATTGATAGTGTAGGACGGATGTCTCAGAACCGCCGAGCGTCTGATCTGAGCTGACAGTCTGCTGGAGAACCGAACCTGATGCAGGTGAGACCGTCTGAAATCCATCAGAGGAAATCTGGTTTCTTCTTTGAAGCAGTGAAGCAGTGTGCTTAAATCTGAGAACACAGAACTGTGCTTAATTTTTTAATATTATCAGATATGCAGTTGATGAGCTGCAGTTCATGGCATTTATAGCGATCCCACAGCAGCTGTGTGTTACGTAAGACAGAGACAGGATGTAATCGCAAGGCATGTTTATTGACAAACAGCACAAGAGTCAGATATATTCGAAAAATCACAGGAAACACAGGTGGGCGGACACAAGGCTGATGGAATTGTGACGCAGGCACTTCGGTGGACAACAGATGGTGGTGCTCGGTGCAATGATGATCCCTTGAATCCCGGTGTGTGTGTAATCCTCGAGACTGTGCTCGGTAATCCAGTGCTGAGTGAAGATCCAGGAACAAACGACGATAACAGGAAGACTCAGGCAGGAACTAAGGACACAGGAACAGGTACGGGAGCACACCGGGGAGAAACAACGATCTGACAACATGAAACACAAGTTACTGAACTTATATAGGGAACAAACAATTGAAACCAGCTGGCGCTGCTGATCATCGCTGATCAGTGACCACGCCCACAGACACACACACACAACAGCACGCTAGACGAGAGAGAGAGAGAGTGAATTCATGAACCGTGACAGTACCCCCTCCCCTAAGAACGCCTCCTGGCATTCCCAGGCGGACTTACCTGCCGACTGTAATCATCGATCAGAGAGTGATCCAGAATGTCTCTAGCAGGAACCCAACTTCTCTCCTCCAGACCGTAACCCTCCCAATCCACCAGGTACTGAAATCCGCGTCCCCTCCTTCTCAAGTCCAGAATACGACTAACCAAACAAGTAGGTTCCCCATCTACGAGACGCGGCGGGGGAGGAACCGGGACAGGTGGATTAATAGCTGCCCAAAACACGGGTTTGATCTTTGATACATGGAAGGCGGGGTGAATTCTCCTGTACGTAGGAGGAAGTTTGAGGTGGACTGCCTTCGGACTAATGATCTTGGTGACAGGAAACGGGGCCAATAAATTTGGGAGCAAGCTTATTAGAGACAGAGCGGAGAGGAATGTTCTTAGTAGAAAGCCACACTTTTTGACCAACAACGTATACGGGAGGCTTTGACCTGTGGCGATCGGCCTTGGCCTTGGTGCGCGCCCCCACTTGGAGAAGAGTCTCACAGGCTCTAGTCAAAGTGTGGTGACACCTCTGGACGAAGGCGTGAGCGGAGGGGACCGTGACTTCGGATTCCGTACTGGCAAAAACTGGTGGCTCGTAACCTAAACTACACTCAAACGGAGTAAGGCCCGTAGCGGACACTGGTAACAAGTTGTGTGCGTACTCCACCATAGAAAGTTGTTGGCTCCAAGAGGAAGGATTCTTGGAAACCAAACATCGCAATACTCTCTCCAGATCTTGGTTGGCCCTCTCTGATTGACCATTGCTTTGGGGATGAAACCCCGAAGAGAGACTAACCATCGCCCCCAATAATCTACAAAACTCTTGCCAAAATTTGGACACAAATTGGGGACCCCTGTCGGAGACCACGTCCATCGGGAGGCCATGTAAACGAAAGATGTGATCTATGACAGCAACCTCTGTCTCCTTGGCTGAAGGTAATTTGGGCAAGGCAATAAAATGAGCCGCCTTCGAGAACCCGTCCACGACCATCTCGAAGGGACTGACAGTGGTTGTAGTAACCCATCGGGGGGTCGGTTGGATGTCTTACCAGTGGCACAAACAGAGCAAGCCAAAACAAAACTACAGATATCACGAGCCATTAACAGCCACCAGAATCGTTGCTTAACCAAAAAACTGATACGATTAACTCCTGGATGACAAGCTATACTGGAGCAATGACCCCACTGAATGACTTCAGACCGATACTCCTCAGGTACAAATAACCGGTTCGGTGGGCAATCGGGCGGAGGCGTTACCCCTTCTAAGGCCTTAATGACCTTTGATTCGACCTCCCATCTGAGAGAGGAGATCACTAATGTCTCGGGTAAAATACACTCAGGAGTGGACGGGCGTTCGGAATGGTCAAAAACACGAGATAAAGAATCGGGTTTGATGTTTTTGGAACCCGGGCGGTACGAAAGAGAAAAGTCAAAACAACCGAAAAAAGTGCCCACCGAGCCTGCCTAGAGTTGAGTCTTTCAGCAGTTCTAATGAATTCTAGGTTATTGTGATCGGTCCAAACGATAAAAGGTACCCCTGACCCTTCTAACCAGTGCCGCCATTCCTCCAGTGCTAACGTGACTGCCAACAACTCTCTGTTACCAATTTCATAATTCTGTTCGGCAGGTGATAAACGATGAGAAAAAAAATGCGCAAGGGTGAATCTTATCGTCTGTGGCAGAACGTTGGGAAAGAACTGCTCCTACCCCCACCTCTGACGCGTTGACCTCCACCTCGAACTGACTTGATGGATCAGGGGCAACGAAGATGGGAGCCGAAATGAAGCGGCTCTTAAGTTTGGCAAATACAGCCTCCTCTGTATCGGACCACCTGAACGTCGTTCTGGGGGAGGTCAAGGTGGTCAGAGGAGCGACTAGTTGGCTGAAGTTACGTATAAAACATCGATAAAAATTGGCGAATCCCAGAAACCTCTGTAGGGCCTTACGGGAATCTGGACTTGGCCAATCTATCACAGCCTTAACCTTGTCAGGATCCATACGCACTCCCTCAGACGAGACGCTGTATCCTAAAAAGGGGACGGACTGTGCATGAAAAACACATTTCTCCGCCTTGACAAAAAGCCCATTCTCTAGCAACCTCTGAAGCACTCGTCTGACGTGCTGAACGTGTTCCTGGAGAGAAGAGGAAAAGATCAATATGTCATCCAGGTGAACATATATGAATTGATCAACCATATCTCTCAGCACGTCATTGACAAGTGCTTGGAAGAACGCGGCCGAGTTGGATAGCCCGAAGGGCATAACCAAGTATTTAAAGTGCATTCATCTCCCTTCCTTATGCGAACCAAATGTTAAGCGTTACGTAAATCCAGTTTTGTGAAGATGGATGCTCCCTGCAATCGTTCGAAAGCTGAAGACATCAACGGCAAAGGATAAGTATTCTTTACCGTGATGTTGTTCAACCCTCAATAATCAATGCACGGTCACAGTGACCCATCCTTCTTCCCCACAAAAAAGAACCCTGCCCCCGCTGGAGATGAGGAAGGTCTAATGAATTTGGACGCTAGAGAATCAGAAATATATTTCTCCATAGCCTCTGGAACAGAAAGTGAATATAACTTGCCCTTAGGCGGAGACTCACCTGGTACTAAGTCTATGGCACAGTCATAGGGACGATGTGGAAGAGGAGAAGCAGCACGAGACTTACTGAACACTTCTATCAGGTCCTAGTACTCTTCGGGCACGTTAGATAAATTCACCGCCTCCTCCTGGAAAACAGACACAGGTACAGACGAACACGCAGACACTAGACATGACTCATGACATGTATTACTCCACATAGAGATAGAATTGTGCCCCCAATCGACTCTAGGATTGTGTTGTGTGAACCAAGGATGACCAAGTACGATGGGTGCCAGAGGTGAGTTCATGAGGAGGGATGTTATTGTCTCATTGTGGTTGCCAGACGTGATGAGAGTGATGGGTTCAGTAGCATGTGTAATGTTGGGAAGCTGTTGTCCATTGAGATCATGGACTGAAATCTTGTACATGAGGGGGGTGGTAGGAATGTGGAGGTGGTGACCCAGTTCTAAATCCATAAAATTACCTTCTGCCCCTGAATCCAATAAGGCCTGGGTGTCATGAGTGTTGATTGCCCACCTTAGTCTTACCGGAAGGAGAGTAGATGATGATGGTGAGGATGAGGTCTTCCCGGTGGAGATCCCACCCGATAGTAGCCTCAGTTACTACCGGGCTTGATCTTTTAACGGGCATGAGTGGATGAAGTGGCCCGCCCTCCCGCAGTATAGGCACAGTCTTTGGGATCTCCGCCGTTCCTTCTCCTCCCGGGAAAGCCGAGCTCTACCCACCTGCATGGGCTCCGGATCGTCAGAGGGACTGACCGTATCCAGGAATTCCGGACGTCTGGTCTCCATGCTGCAAACTGAATGGTCTTGTTGGAAACGGTCCATTCTGCTCAGCCGAGCATCCACTTGAAGTGCTAATTCGTCCATTGTCCATTGTCCATTGAGACTAGTGGGAAGGTCCAGCATATAAATTTCCCTCTGAATACGGTCAGCCAACCCATGCAGGAATCTGTCCCACTCCACCTCCTCGTTCCATCGGCACTCTGCAGCCAGGGTGCGGAACTGGACGGAATACTCAGACACCGAACCGTGACCTTGGCGGAGATCGGCGAGTAGTCTGGCCGCCTCCCTACCCGCCACCGCCCGATCGAAAACCCTACTCATCTCTTCGGAGAGTGCCTGGAACGAGGCACAGCATGGGTCTTGATTCTCCCACACCGCCATTCCCCAGAGAGCCGCCCTACTGGATAATAGCGTCAGCACAAACGCCACCTTGGATCGCTCTTGGTTGAACGTCTGAGGCTGTAATGCAAAGTGCATAGAACATCAGGTCTGAAAAGCTCTGCATAATTCTGGTTCACCTGAATAACCTTCTGGTGTCGGCAGAAGAATCACAGGAAACACAGGTGGGCGGACACAAGGCTGATGGAATGGCGACGCAGGGACTTCGGTGGACAACAGATGGTGGTGCTCGGTCCAGTGATGATCCCTTGAATCCCGGTGTGTGTGTAATCCTCGAGACTGTGCTCGGTAATCCAGTGCTGAGTGAAGATCCAGGAACAAACGACGATAACAGGAAGACTCAGGCAGGAACTAAGGACACAGGAACAGGTACGGGAGCACACCGGTGAGAAACAACGATCTGAAAACATGAAACACAAGTTACTGAACTTATATAGGGAACAAACAATTGAAACCAGCTGGCGCTGCTGATCATCGCTGATCAGTGACCACGCCCACAGACACACACACACAACAGCACGCTAGACGAGAGAGAGAGAGAGTGAATTCATGAACTGTGACACTGTGCCAGTGAGGCCTCAGGTGAGAAAGTGCTAACTGATGTCTTACTTTAAAAACCTGAAGTGTTAAAAAATTATTGTAAAATGTGAACATAGAATTCTGAGAGAAAAAAGTAATAGTTGCAAAATGTAAAGAGAATTCTGAGCAAAAAAAATAATTGTGAGATGTAAATTCATGCTAAGAATTCTATGAAAAAAGTAAGAATTGTGAGATGTAAACTCTGACTTAAGAAACGAGCAATAAATGTGAGATGAAAAATAAGAAGAATTGATAAATATAAACTTAGAACTGCAAGATAAAATCTCAGAATTGTGAGATATGAACTCAGAAATTTGAGGGGAAAAAATGTGAGAGAGCTGTGAGATATAAACTTAAAATTGTGAGACAAAAACAACAACTCACGATTACCTTTATACATTTTTTTTATACCATTGTAAAATAAGCTTTCATAGTTTTCTAAAAACAGACAATTACTTGAGATCGTCTGTTTGGCAGTCTGAATAATATTTGTCCTTTTTGTCTGAATTTGACTTGCATCCCTGCACTCCATTATCAGCAGACTGAATCTTTCACACTCCATTTGATGACTGTATAAGAAATACAGGCTCTTTGTTTGTTTGGGTGGATAAACAGCGGTCAGTTCACTCAGAACACGCTGTCAAGCAGAGATTTGACAATGAGGGGTTTGCCGAGCCACATCGCTCCCACTGAGGCGAACACTACGAGTGAATGACAGGAGGCTTTACAGTACTTTACTGCAAACATGCAGCAATTCAGCCATATTTCACTTTAGACAAAAGTGCTTCGTTCACTTCAATAAACAGAGAGTCCCAAACCACAGCACAGGTCACAGACTCCTGAAAGACTGGAAAATACATATTACATGCACGCTTCTTCAAAAATGACAATGTGACAATGGACTTTTATTCTTTAGTGTATGTTATCTTTTATTAACGTGTTTGTAGTTGCATTATGTGTGTAAATTACGCTATGATTTCCCTCAAAGAAAGAGCAAATGTTTCATTAGCCGCTGGCTCAGAGCCGAGCTCTCGTACCAGCCTCCCTGTTTCCAGGCTTTGTCTGCTACAGGCTTTTTCTCGTCCTCTTCTCTCCCACAGGAAAAACTAGTTAGTTCACTTATCGTGAGGAAGGAGATGAAGGCCAGAACCTCTTTTCTTCTGTCAGATTTGCAGAGATTACCTCCAGCATGATCCAATTAGCTGCAGAGAAAATGTGACTGTTTAAAATGGATTTATGAAAAAAAAAATGAAAAAAAAAAAGTCATTTGAAATAGCCCTGCTTTACTGAATGTGAGCACTCAGCAGAAGTGTCCTTCTGCTGCATTCACACGGAGGCTCTAGATCTGTCTGTGCACGACAACAAGTGCAAAATAATAATCCTGGATTTCAAGGGCTCCTTGAGGTCCCAGCATGCAATCTGCTGGGCCCTGAGAATGATTCGATCTCACCGAGACTTTATTCATCAGACTCTTGTAATCATTAACAATGTCAATCACAGCCAGCAGGAACAACCGCCACTAATGAAAACCACAACAACACATGAGGTGTCAACAGAGGTGTTAATTGTAGGACCTAGAAACTCTGCTTGTAATAACCTAGAACACTGTCTAAGACTTGATGGTTGCTCTGTCAATTCTTCGTCATCAGTTAGATCCTTTCCTTAGGAAGCCACGTTTCTAGCATTTGTAAAACTGCATTTTTCCATTTCAAAAATATATCTAAATTACGACCTATGCTCTCAATGTCAAATGCAGAAATGTTAATCCATGCATTTATGACCTCAAGGTTAGATTATTGTAATGCTTTATTGGGTGGTTGTTCTGCACGCTTAGTAAACAAACTACAGCTAGTCCAAAATGCAGCAGCAAGAGTTCTTACTAGAACCAGGAAGTATGACCATATTAGCCCGGTCCTGTCCACACTGCACTGGCTCCCTATGAAACATCTTATAGATTTTAATATATTGCTTATTACTTATAAAGCCCTTAATGGTTTAGCACCTCAGTGTTTGAATGAGCTCCTTTTACATTATACTCCTCTATGTCCGCTACGTTCTCAAAACTTTGATTTGATAATACCTAGAATATCAAAATCAACTGCAGGCGGCAGATCCTTTTCCTATTTGGCGCCTAAACTCTGGAATAACCTACCTAACATTGTTCGGGAGGCAGACACACTCTTGCAGTTTAAATCTAGATTAAAGACCCATCTCTTTAACCTGGCATACACATAACATACTAATATGCTTTTAATATCCAAATCCGTTAAAGGATTTTTAGGCTGCATTAATTAGGTAAACTGGAACCTGAAACACTTCCCATAACACCCGATGTACTTGCTACATCATTAGAAGAATGGCATCTACGCTAATATTTGTCTGTTTCTCTCTTGTTCCGAGGTCACCGTAGCCACCAGATCCAGTCTGTATCCAGATCAGAGGGTCACTGCAGTCGCCCGGATCCAGTACGTATCCAGACCAGATGGTGGATCAGCACCTAGAAAGGACCTCTACATCCCTGAAAGACAGCGGAGACCAGGACAACTAGAGCCCAGATACAGATCCCCTGTAAAGACCTTGTCTCAGAGGAGCACCAGGACAAGACCACAGGAAACAGATGATTCTTCTGCACAATCTGACTTTGCTGCAGCCTGGAATTGAACTACTGGTTTCGTCTGGTCAGAGGAGAACTGACCCCCCAACTGAGCCTGGTTTCTCCCAAGGTTTTTTTTTCTCCATTCTGTCACCGATGGAGTTTCGGTTCCTTTCCGCTGTCGCCTCTGGCTTGCTTAATTGGGGTCACTTCATCTACAGCGATATCATTGACTTGATTGCAAATAAATGCATATACACTATTTAAACTGAACAGAGATGACATCACTGAATTCAATGATGAACTGCCTTTAACTATCATTTTGCATTATTGACACACTGTTTTCCTAATGAATGTTGTTCAGTTGCTTAGACGCAATGTATTTAGTTTAAAGCGCTATACAAATAAAGGTGACTTTGACTTTGACATGTTGTTGTTAGGGTGTTGCTAGGTGACGTGTAGGATAGTCTGGCTGCTTACTAGGGTGCATACATATACTTGGTAGTCTTCTGAGGGTTGCTAGGGTGTTATCAGGGGCATGTAGGATAGTCTAGGTGGTTATAATGGTGTTAGACTAATGGTGCTAGACTCTTTAAGCACTCTTTAAGTTTTCTAGGGGTTGCTAGGGTGTTGCTAGGTGGTGTGTAGGATAGTCTGGGTGGTTACTTGGGCGTTACTAAATGCTTGTAACACTTGCAAGGTGCAGTGTAGAGTTACTAGGGAGTTGCTTAGTGGTTACTAGGGCATCGGAATGTGATTGGCAAGGGATTCTGAACAGTTAGTTGTAGGATAGACAGTAGGGCATTGCTGGGTGGTTTCTAGTATGCTCCAGTGGTTGCTAGGGTGTTTCCTAGTGGTTTTCAGTGTGTTTTCTGGGTGATTTGTTAGTATCTAGTGTGAAAAGAGGCCTGGAGCCTCAAGTCTCTGTGGTATTCTGCGACAGTCTGTCAGTGTGCATCTGTGGGACGAGTCATAAATCTTTTTTTTATGTTATTAAATTGCTCAACAAACACCACTCAATACTATAGTTTGTCAGAAAATAAGAAAACCCACCGGGGCTTCTCCCATCCTACAGCCTAATGAGAGCCGATGATGGAGCTCTTCCAGCCTTCACCACAGCCACACCAGTTCTGCTAAGATCATCTGTTTTAGACTCAGATGATAAGGCCATTGTGAGGAGTTCGCTACAATGTAAAACACCATCCCCGAGTGTCTCAGATCTATACAGTCGAGCTGCGAACACACGCAAATACATGCCGCCTTTCATTCAGTTGTATTGGGGAATCGATTCCCTGCAAAATATCATGTGAATAATTAATTAACAACATTGATTAGCCAGTTAGATAATATTTTATTTAGGTGCCTCGTTAAAATTCCTCATCCAAAGCCATTAACGGTTCATTAACGCAACTAATTAATTAACTGGCTTCTGAATATAAAAAGGATTTCAATCTGTAATGAGTAAATGTTTGCTGATTAGATCAACCTTTGCCTCAGACAATTTTTATTGTTGGTGCACTGAGAACAAACAAACCAAACAATGTTTTTGATCTAATTAAGTTTGTATGTAAATCCACATATTAAAACTAGAGCATGTGTGTTCTGCGTCTGCATGCAGTGTGAAATGCGACAAATCCCATTTCTGTGTTAGCAGCATCAACGTCGTCATATTTCCATAAAGCTCCTCACTTGTCAGAAGTTCATCTGGAAGATGAAGGGTGTATCCCTGCACATCTCCATCGGATGCAGGCCGCAGCAGTGATAGAGCGAGGTGGGGGGGGCGATAAAGCATGCGTCCATGTGATCGGGAATGAACCCCCCAGGATCCGGCAGTATTGTACCCTACCCAGTATCCCTACCCACCATCCAGCTGCATATATAATGGCAGTTATCTCCCGCGGCTGTGCCTCACTGTCCACGCCGTGTGTTTAATCAAGCGGTGGCTGACAGGATAGAGCCGTTTCTCAGGAATAATCAGAGGCGTTTTTGCCCTGGTCAGATGTACTAATCCTGCTTTCCTATAACCGGCCTTATCAGCAGCAAAGCCTCTCTCTCTGGGGAAACGCTCTGCCTTCTACCAGCCGCTAATCTGCCCTGAGAAATGGTTAACAGGATGTAAATGGGTTTCAGGATAAAATATGGGCCTGTGTAGAACATACGCGTATTGTTAAGCTTCTGGCGTGCCGGTTATAGATTACACGGCCAATGCTCTGATGCCGTCGATCGACAGAACGACTCATATGTGGATTTCTTTAGATGCAAATGATCAGAGACTTCGTATCACAGGAGATGGTTGAGCTCTCAGAGAGGCTGCAGGTCTCTGATGGCGAGAGTTCATTCTCCGGAATCCAGAACAAAGTTGTCTATGCATGTTACTTATGCATGCATATGTGTTTTTGTTTAATTTGTTTTGAAATTTTTTTAATCAAAATGTCATAACTGGATATTCCAGCAGAAGCTTGCATTTAGATATACCAACCGCAGCAACCCACTCTACATTTTTCTGGTAATCAGTATTACTTGGATGTGCATCATAATATGGTATAATAGATATTTTGCTAATCCTGTTGCATCACAGCTTTAAGTTTTTAATGGTTTGATTAATTTCTCCATAATTTCTTGGAGAAAAAAAAAACAGTCCTGGTGACCCAGCAAATGACTTTCAGATGTTTAAATAATTTTTAAAAAAGTGTAACGCTTTAGATTACAACCTGGAAAGAACTTTGTAAGTACCGAATTTACGGTGTACGTTTCTTTAATTATAGTGTAGCTTAGCTGTAAAGAATGCACATGTAGGTACATGGGAACAATGTGTTACGTTTAAGTAATAAGGGGGTAAACAACCAGATATGCAACCTGCAAAGAACTGCTTGAGTAAACTGAAGTATATCATAGGCCTAAGTATTTTTTAACCATTCAATTATTAAAGGATATATGATGGAGATTACTGAACAACAAAATCTAGTGAAATGAGTTCTTGACTTTCTGCTATAATATGATTTATAATTCACGAGTCTACTTACCTTATGAAAGCAACTTCCCAACCCCACTATCACCAAATAACTTTGTATGACATACCATCAAGGTTTTTTGCAGCTTAAGACAAGCTTACCTCTTTCCAGCTGTTCGCAGAAACAATACACAATAGAGCATTTGTATTTCTAGGGATGTATACTGTGATGTTTTTTTTTTTATTATTTAGCCATAAAACAATTCAATTAAAACTAGTGCAATAGGTTTCTCTGTAATTAGTGTGCAAACATACACTTGTTCTGTGTTTAAGTCCAACTTGTTCCTTCTTTGTTTCATGTAGTTACAGAGTACATATGACATTTGCGGGCTATAAATTAAAGTGGTGCTGGTTCCCCCTTGTTCCATGTAGTTACAGAAGGGCTACAACAAATTGCTCTGAAATGATTGTAGGTCATAGATACATACCTTAGATATCAGGTAATATATCAATAAACATGGCGGACTGTTTTATTTAATTCAAATATTCAGTGTTGCAGTGGAGACCAGCTCATTCGAGTCCGAGTCCAGATCGAGTTCAGAGAGGGTTGAGTCTGAGTCAAGACCTAGACCAGAGAGATTGGGTCTGAGACAATAGCTAAAGTAATCTTCAAGAGTATGTAAAATGTTTGGTGGAAACAATAAAATTGTTGAAAATTTAACATGGCATGTACAGTACACTGCATTTTATTTACTTGATATAGGTTTAAAAAATATGACCAGTTAAGGGTTAAAAGGCCACATATCACAGAATGTTTCTTTTTTAGATTCTTATATGCAAACTGAATAATAGGTGATGTATCAGACGTTTTAAGTTAATGTGTTAAGCTCAAGAGACAACCTGACCTAATCCTGAGTCCTGCTGCCTTTGCACTAACGTTATACTAACATCTCACGTCACAAGAAAATCACCAATTATTGAACGCATCAATCATAGGACCCTGTGAAATCTGTTTGATTTCTTCATTGTTTTTATTTTATTTTTTCAAATTCCGTTTTTTTCCGTTTTAATTTTTCTGGATTCATTTTTTTCTGTTTACATTTTTTGTCAACTCATTATTAATGGTTAAATTTAATTGTATTGATCAAAAAGCATGTCTAATCAATTAAAATCATAACACATACATTTTCTTAAATTGTAACAATTTATTAAAAGTTTAGCAAAAATTACGTTTAGGGCCTTGTGAAATATTTCATTTTGTTCACCATATGTTTTATTGTTACCTAATTCTGTGTTTTTAGCATGTGTAATTATTTTAATGCATAAAACAACTTAATTTATTCTTTTTTTTTTCTTAAAGGGACAATAAGTAACTTTTTAGGTATTGTATTATCTAAAATCATTATTTTTATTCATAAATATGCCCTCAATGGTGTACAAATACCTATGCCAATGTTTAAACTAATCCTCGTAAATGAAGAATTTATTATCTTTATATACATGGGACGGGTAGGTCGACGGAGGCTTCCATGTAGTTCTGCCATCTTGCAAAACTATAATAGCAGAGAGGGACAAAAAGTATTATGCTGTTTTGATCCATGTCCTCAAGTACACATTCTAGTCAGTTTCAAAAATCTCTCCTCTTTGCTTTGATTAGTTTTCTCCAATTTTCCACGTTACCATCTTAAGCACCACAGACAGGACTTTGTCGCACACAGAACCGTTCAGGTTTCAAACCAGCATTTGAATTGAAACAATTACCAGTGTGTTTAATATGTGTAGGCTATAAAAAAGTACACAGTTCATGTTTTTGCTAAATTGCTTGAATATATAAGATTGTTGTTAGGTCATACCACATAATATTAGAATATATACCCCTTAGTTTACCCCTTAGCAATTAGTCAAAGAGCCGACAGTATTAATAATATTCAGTTCAAGGATTTTTAGATTAATAGTATATGTTAAAATATAACACATTTAAGGACATCACATTTAATATAAAGTATTATTTATAGTTAGTTCATGAGTACTAATGTAAATAACTAATGTCATCAAATAATAACAAAAGATCCCATCTGGTTTCCACTAGAATACATCATGAATCCTATACAATGTATATTTTGATGCAACATGCTGAAATCTGTCAGGGAATGATAGTTAACCAGATAACTAGCTATATAGCTACTTCATATACTGATGCTAACTAACATGCATTGAATTACTGGTCCATTAGCTACAGAAACAGAAGTGAAAAATAAATGTTAGTCAACTGAAATTACATGAATATGCAGTGCAAATATAGAAATCTTTCTACATGAGCATAAAATTGGTGAACACGCAAATGCATGCATCCATTTTTTTTAATCATTTTTACTTTTGATGAGGACATGAATGGACACTGGCACTGACTGTTTTGACTTTCTTTTCATTGTTTTCAGCTGAGTCTGAGACTGAAGTCACCTCACATGCGATTATTTATGGCAGGACATCAACATCTGTAATTACGGCTTTCCTCTTTTCTTGCTACTCACATGCAAAGAGGCTCAACTGAAGGGGCCATGCAACAAGACATTCAGCTCAGTGATACATATAAAAAAATATATACACAGCAGCATCTTCAGAGTTGTCGGCGCTCACCTCCAGTCATTTACTGAGCAGCACCAGACAAGACAACTCATTAATGGAGCTGGACTGTCTGTCAGCTGTCCGGTGGGTGAGATCGCTCTTCATCAATCACCGCGCTCATCTGCACGGTGGCAAATTTTAATGGAACTGTTATAAAGCAGATCCTCAAATGAGGAATAATTTCTGTCTGCTCTCAGCAGAAGCTCTCGGTGTGACGTTCCCCCCGCTGGGGTCTGATTAGGCTGCGTCCACAGGACGGACATCACCGGGCTTCCAGCGAGAATAAATTTGCACCTGCACTATGCCGAACAATGGTACTCTGGCTAATGCTGAGAGATGCGCTTAATTAAAAAACATGGCTAATTTGCACACTCGGCTCCAGATCTAAATTGGAATCCAGTTCACCACTGAGTGTGTTAATTTGCACAGAAAAAAGCTGATGCTTGGAGGACGGGAACTGGACGTCTCAGCGTAAGCTCATCAAGAGCAAAACACGCGTTCAAGAAAAGAAGGGGGAAAAAAGTCATCCAAACAGCCAGTGGATTATGTGACTTTGGACAGCGTCTTTGATTGATGAGTTCTCTGTCACAAACGTTCCTGAGAAGCGGATGAATTATGACAGTCTTCATATTAAGCAGACTTATCTGCAGCAAAGAGCATTAAGCAAGCCAAGAATATCAGCTTATAGCATCACAAATTAACCTGCCAATCATCCGGCACTTTCTCCAGAAGTGCAGATAAAGTCTCAAGGTCACTGACCCATCTGACGAACCAACTAACAATCAGCGGCGCTTCAATTGCAGATGTTTGTTGCTGGTGTTACTTGTGTAACTGGTTTAAGAAACAAAGATGAAGAGAGTATATTTCCAGAGATTATGATCTGATCTCACTGATATTTGTTCTCTTAATGAACACTAACCTTGACAAACCTTTATCAGTTACTAGACTTTCTGTTGTTTCAGATTATCTTGCAGGCTGTATTAACACTGACCACATGTAGATAATGACAGATTCAGACTCACATCTCTTTGAACAAGGAGGGCACAATGAGGCACAGGTTTTATGAATTAATACATAAGTTAAACTAGATTAAAAATAGAAATGTTCCCTTGGAAACTAGCTGAAAAAAGTTTTTAATATGAATATATTTTATTTTAAGCAACAAAAATGTATTTTATACTTTTGACTTCAGTTTTGTTTTAGTTTAAGGTAACTATGATAACCCTGGGAGAGATACAGTATTGTATCTAGTGTTTTCTTCTACTGTTGTAAATCTGCTTCAGTTGTGTGGGATCGAGAAGATGTCGAGAGGCGTTTGGTTTGTCGTACCTTTGTGAAGAACACTGACAGTTGTGTGTTTGCACAGTAGGTCAAAGGAAGTGTATAAGTGTGGATTTGCTGACCTGTGGGGTGTGATGTTGACCTGAGCTGGAGCTGCAGATATCAGATATCACTCGTCATGAGTTAGCACTGAATCTGAGAGGTCAAGGTCCAGTCTAAACCTCAGTAAAACACACTGTGTTTTTATTTTGTGTGTTAATATGGTGTCCTTTGGTGTCCGAACACGGTTTTTAAGCATTACTGGCACAAATGGCATGCTTTCATCCAAAAATATTTACACAGTGCAAAATATTTATTGACCCATTAAAAAAAAAAAAAAAAAATCATTACATTTTATTAATTCCCAAAAATGGAACATGCAGAAGCCATGATGTACATGATCTCAGTTTTACACAGTTATGGGATGCATTCATCAAGCTTTATTCATTCCTCTGACCAAACATAAAGAAACATGATGTCAGTGTAAAATAAAGATTTAAAACAGCCTAAAGAGAAGGACAGAGTATTGATAAGACACTCCCTCGAAAGCGAATCTCAAGAATCGTCTGTGACGGGGGGCAATCTGGATGTGAAAGTATGCATCCTTCAGGTCCAAAGAAAAGAACCAGTCTCCTGAGTGAATTTGTGAAAGGATTTCAGCATAGTCATCCTGAATGAACTTTTCATGAGGGTGTGATTCAGGTTTCTGAGATTGAGGATGGGTTGGAGGCCAGCATCTTTTGGGGGGATGAGGATGTAACGGCTGTAGATGCACGACTCACTCTGAGGAACCATTTCTACAGCTCCTTTTGCCAGCGTGTGAGCATCCTTGCTTTGCACTAAGGTGAGGACCATGCAGCTGAAGTGTGGGGGTCTTCAAGTGAACTGGAGTGAATGTCCTTGTTTTATTATCCCCATGACCAATCTCAACACTCTGGGGATGGCCTGCCAGGCCTCTGCCCGAGTGGCGAGGGGTTGGATTAACTCGAGTGACATGGGAGCATGGGAGAAGAACACTCTTGAGAAATGGAGAAAAAGTCAATTTGATTTCTTTTTGGAAATATTTGTCTTTTATTTCCCCCCCCCTATAACAGTGGCTGATTGCTTGGGCACTTGAACAGACCCATTGCTTGCAACAAACACATTTTCCTCTGTACCCAGAGTTGGAAGGGGTGTCAGGACGTCTAAGAGAAGCTGCTTGGGAGGCAGTCCAACTGTAGCAAGATCTGCCCCCATCTTCTTCCTGTCCTGCTGATCAGGAAGACACCTGAGGTGCCTGGTCCAACACAATCTTAGACGCTTAGGAAGAGGTTAGCATCTGGGCTGAACAGTGGAGGCGGCAGGTGCTGGCTTCATGGGCCGCTGAAATTGCATAGACTCGGGGCAACTAGAGGTAGCAGCGGAGCTGGAGCACTTTAGCAAGAAATGTTACCTTGGGAAGATTTCTGTGCTTACGTGAAGTGCTTGCCAAATCCTTCAACTGCGGTCTGAAGAGACTCTTGGGAGAGACTGGAGCGTCAATGAATGGGACCTTATCCGGGTCATTAATTTCTATTAGTATCAGCCATAAATGACCCTTGAGCACCACAAGACTGGCCATCGATTTCCTGATTGCATGAGCAGTGGTATTGGTGGCGCGCAGAGCCAGGTCGGGTGCAGTCTTTAGCTCCCTGAGAGTCACGGAGTCCAGGCCAGACTCATCTGAAGATGCAAGAATCCTGAGCTGAAAGACCTGGAGGACCAGCATTAAATGAAGCGCTGAAGCTGCCTGTCCAGCTGAAGTGTACAGTAGGTGCATCCAGTGAGAGCTGAAGTGGTCTTACATGACTTTGATAGATGAGTGGCCTTTGCTCTCCAACCAATAGCCATGGGCGGGCAGAGGTGCATGGCCACTGACTCATCCATGGGAGGCAGCTTGTCTTACCCTTTCTCTTCAGTGCTGGCAATAGAAGTGAGGGCAGATGAAGCAGAAGTACGGATTTCGGGCGGTGTAGGGAGGGCACCATGATCTGGTGAGCTCATCATGGACCTCTGGGAAGAATGGAGAGGAAAGCTGACGAGGGGGTCTGTTGGTGACCCTGCAGGAGCCATTCATACAGATGGCTATGAGAGGGCTCCTCTGGTGGAGACCACTCCAAACCAATCTCTTAGACCGATTTCAAGAAAATACGGAGAAGCTTGGCATCCATCCTGTCTTTGGGCAGGGTAATAGCTCCTCTGCATCTGAGGCTGACATCAAGCAGCTCATCCTCACTTCCCCCAAATGAGACCAGATCGTTCACGCTGGCAGAGGGATGTTGGTCAGACTGGGAGAAAAGGACGGGAGAAGTCTCTCTCTGGGGCGAGGCACACGGGATCTGGGCAGATGTGAGCTCACTTGCATCTGGACGCTTGAGTCCTCTGCCCCACTGTTTTTATCTCACAGGTCCCTGGGAGAAAAAGAAAATGGGAGGGCAAAAAGGGCAGAGCCGCTCTCTGAAAAGAAAGTGATCCGCAAGCGAGGAGAGGTGAGACTGAAGTTCTCACAGTGAGAACACTTTCCCATGAGTGCAGCTTCCCAAGCAGGAAATGCACTCCGTGTGGCCGTCAACGGCGTTCAGGGGAGACCTGCACGAATCACAGTAACGGTGTGGCATTTGCAACAATGCCATGGTATTTTAGTATGACTGCTGCGTCGCTGAGGCGGCGGTGAAGCAGGTCAGCTGTGTTGAGTGGTCCCAGTTCCAGCTGCGAAGTCATGTCAACGGCAAGCAGGCTTCGGATCAGCATTAAGCATAGAATCATCGGTGAAGGAGAAGAAACCTGATAATCCTGTGGCGATATATATATATATAAATAGTTTGGCAAAGGTGTTTGCAATGTAAAACAATATTTTGTGATATTTTGAATGTAGTGCTTCATTTTGCTAGAGATGTGGGGTATTTTGCATTTTGAGTGTGCAATTCTCAGATTTCGGTGTAAAGTTTTGAAAAAGAGAGACACAGTTCTGAAAATATATGCAGTTGAAAAAAACACTGTAAAAGAGCCGTTTTTGTCATATTAGGTAAACGGTTAAGAGTAAATGTGTATACGTTTAAAATGATAATTTAAATTGATGGAATCACAGGTGAATTGTGTAATATTTTAGCTAGTATGTATTACTGCTTGTTTTGTATTATATTTTCTGAGATGTTGTTTAAATTTGAAAATTAAGGATTTTCTTATTAGGTAGGTGGTAATTTGCATCAGAATATAAATATGAACATTGGATAAAGTCAGGTTCATAATTCTTGTTTCATTTTGTTGCCATATTGGCGATTTCTCTTTTTATCACTCCATAAATCAGACAATAGTGTCAACAGACAGAAAACAAACATTTTCACCATGTTCTTAGGAGTAAAATATTGCATAAATCAGTGTGAGTGAAATACTAACAAACTTCAAGAATACAGAGAGAAATAAAACTAGTTCGGTGTATTTAAGAAAAAAAAACTATTTAAATACATGGATTGAAATTTAAATCTACAGATGCAAATGGATAAAGAACAATAAAATAAACAAATTAAAGTGGTTTTGTTTTTCTTTCAATAGTCTAAAATAACTTTTTTTTTTGGGGGGGGGGGGGGGTCTTGCCTTAACTAAACGTTTAAGTTATGGTTATGCTTTTGGTTTCGGGCCATGTTTTGTAGCGGCTTATGATCTTTGCACTTCTCTGTTTGCTACCTGACAAGACAAAAGCATGTTTTTTTAGATTTGTTAATGGCTTCGCTGTATTTCAGTGTAACTTGACCCTCTTAAAATTTGCATCTCTTGTGCGTCTCTTTTGAGTTATTTCTGTCCATTGTCATGCAATCTATAGGGATACTGCTGTTATTGTTGCTGTAACAATCATAAGAGTGATAAGTGTGGTAAACAGAGTAACTCTTTTCAGTGTGTCCGTTTACACCTGCCGCTCTGAGCATTGAAGGCGCGCTCGTATTCAGGTGTGTGTACTCACCGCGCTCCAGCGCCAGCACAGCTGCTGTGTTTGTTTGGTGTTGCTGGTGTTGATGCGTTAGTGGATGTTGACACTGTTGCCAGTGTGTTTCCTGACGGCTCTGCCAGCTGCTAGACCTCCGTCTCTGCCTGTCTGTCTGACATCACGTTAGCAGACGCCTGATGACAGACGGCTCCTCAATGTATCCGTTACTGTATCGCCCGCTTCAAACACACACACACACACACACACAAACACACGGCCCTGTACATCATCAGCCTGTATGTTCACATGCTTAGCACTGTGTTTACACACACACACAGAGACACAATTTCCAATTGAGGACATGCACATTTAGCTCCGTTTTGTCCCTAAACTAGAAGCAGAACCTGAGCAGAAACTATTTGTAATGTTTTTACATTAGTCTAATAATTGAATCTGTTGTTCAGTTTGTCCAGAAGCAAATAAGACTTCCTTTTCTCATTCAGTAGAGAAGTTTGGTTAAGTTTCTCTCAAAGTTATGAACAAATGTTCTTCCAGTAATGTTAATAGAATATTTGTTCAAAGTTATCTGGTTTTTATAAATGTTCTCAAAACATTAGTGCCAAATTTATGTTTATACATCATTCATCTAACATTTTTTTTTTTATGTTGTTATTGTTTCAGGACATTCAGTGAACATTCAAAGGTAACATTTGGCATAATGTTTGGAAAATGTTGAAATGGAATGTTCCCTTAATGTTCACATAACCATACATCAAACATTTTGAAATGGAAACATTAGCTTAATGTTCTTAAAACATTTTTGTTTTAAGCTGGGTCATGGCTAATTTGTATATTGTTTACCGTGAAATTTTGTAAAAGTCCCCTAAATATTATTTTGACCTGCATTAAGTAAAATTTTGTCTTATGTCTTAAGAAAATTTATTGAAAAAGTACAGTATATGCTGTAGAAAATAGTTTGTACAGTAAAAAAAAAATAATAATAATAATAAATAAAATTTCACGCTGGCAATATAGAATTACGCTTCTGAAATGAAGCCAGAATGAAGCCATAAAACATAAAATGTGTGAGATGACTGTGTGTAATGCAGTGGTGTTGCACAGGTTTGAACTGACACACAGGACTGACGTGATCCGTTGGCAGTGTGTGAGGCGAGGATCAAACCCAGCACACAGAATCTAATGAATGATCTGTATGAGTGATGTGAGGCAGGAAAAGCCTATTAGAGCTGACAGAGGGATGATGATATTACAGGACACCCCACATCTTCATCCATCTTCCTCTGCCTGCCTCTTTCTGCTCTCTTCATCCGTCTTGTCTCTTATCAGTCTCCATTGCCTTTCTTTTCCTCTTTCCCCTCACCACCACTACCACCATCATCATCATCATCATCATCTCTCTCTGGTGAACAATACAAAGACGAATTCTGCCCTTTTCTTAGCCCATTAAACATTTAACATTTAATTTCAGATCTTGGCAGACGCAAATAAAAAATGGCCAAATGAATCTTTCTCATTGTCTGCTTCGAGTTCTGCTGGAGCTTTAAAATGTTGCATCAGCATGCACCATTGACATCAGTCGGATAGATGACTTTTGTGTTGCTCTTTGGCCTCTGGTCACCATTCACTTCTGTTATAATGTGATATTCATCAACATCAACTGATTGAGTTGCACAGATGAAAGCATTTGAGAGTGTTTCAGTTTTAAGTTTTCTGAATGAACTGTTCCTCTTAATGATCGGTCTTCAAGAGACTCTTTATTACTAGTGAACAAATTCAGACATTCAAAGAATCAAAGACCAATGAATTAATAAATATTCAGTATGCATACAGTATGTTATTGAAGAGCCTTAACCTGATATTCATATGCAGCATATTATTATGCTTTTTTTGTGCCGATATCTCAGTTGAAGAGAGAGCAGGCATCAGATGAGATGCTGCCCACGGAGAGTGTTGCAGATCAGTCTCTTTTAACGACACCAGCATCCCTTCGTGCAGTGCAAAGTCTCCTCGGCCCATCAAGCCTTTGTGCTTTACTCTGTGTCATGGCGCGTCAATGAGCTGCTGCAAACATTAAAGAGCCCGAGGATGATACGCATTCACTGAGGCCGGCGTCTGTAAAAATATCCTGGAAATGTAGGCCGGATTATTCCTCGGCTGATATATTAGCTATCAAAACAGAAGAAGTCGAAGTCGAGGGACTTAGCTAAAGACTTTATGCAAAACAAGATCTCTCCGCCTTCTCTTTCGATGGCTGCGCTCAATGACTTAATGTGTTATAGACGTTTCAGCGTGAAGTAATTAAAGGATTATTATAATACAAATCACATGGGCTGTTTTCTGTGGCATGGAGCCGTCTGGCAGGTTCAAAGCCCTCGCAGGGGCCGGCGGCTGGATAACACGGACGTCTTTCTGCTTTCTGATGGGCAGGAAGACACGTTAATACCTGAAAGAGCCGTATCCCGTGTCATTTCCACTAGAAAGACGGCTTTCTTTCCACCGCCGCAGACAGACTGTAAATCACCTGCAGACAGACAACAGAGATGTGTGGCAAACAACTTCATTTGATCAGCTTTATGTAAAACAGAAGCTTTGTGGGCACAGCAAATTAATTGTAAATGTTTACGAAGGATTTTAGGAAGTGTGCTAAATGAGATAATCCCACCGGCGACCCACAAGGGAGCTGCTAATAAATTTATAAGAAAAACGCATCTGCTTGTGGTGAACTCGTGGCTGCCGAGGGGGTATGACTCCCAGGTGAACACAATACGTCATGTAGACGCTTTCAGAGTCCCTCTGGCCATCGGCTGCATCTCGCTCTTTGTTTTGGGTGATTTGCTCTCCCAGACGGGCCGGTGTCATTAGTGGACTGAGGATTGTGGCTGACTAATTCCTTTAACACATGACACACAATTACAGCGAGAGAAGGCAGACAAAGGGAGAGGTCTTTCACCCGTTTCCACACTCTGAGAGGATGTTAATGATGAGCCGCTCGCCGCGGTGTAATCAGCTCTGCCTTCCATCAGGAGAACTTAATTAGCTACTGTTATGAGCGTAAACACAGCTCGACTCGGACCGTCGGCCCCTTGCTGTTTAACATGTCGACGAATCCAGAACACTGCCAGCCACTCGCTTGTGTGATGTCTCAAAACACTCGCATGCTCGCTGAAATCCTGTACAGAATTAGATGATGTGATCCTGGTTTCCATGAAAAAACCTGCTTTGAGATGCACTCTTAAAAGTAAAGATTCCTTATTGGCATCGATGGATTCATGAAAAATCTATAACATCCATTACTTTCCTCAAAAGGATGGAAGAAGGTTCTTTAGAAAATGTAAATGTTAGAAAATGATTTGTCTTTTTAAGACCTGAGGACAAAAAGGTTCTCAAAATGGTTCTTCTGCGGCTAACTAACTAGTATCAGTTATTGCAGAAATACATTGATTCTTAAGGCAAATGAACCAGATATTTTGAATGAATCTGAACACCGCGTTCTTCTGTTTGTATTTCACTTTAACACTCGATGTGTCACATTTCCACATTGTAAGTCTTATGTACACTGTAAATCTTAATGAATGAATCAATAAACTAGCATAAGTTGGAATAATTACATGTACTTAAACTATGCATAATTTGAAGCAACTAACCCTAAACCAAACCCTAACTCTCATTTTAACCCTAAAAAAGGATTCTAAAGGCTGTTTTTACAGTGATGCCATAGAGAAGCCTTTTTGATTCCCTTAATAACCTTTCAATAAACAGTTCTTATATCATCTATTTCTTATTCTGAAGAAGAACCTTTTTCCACTATAAAGCATCTAAAGTTGTTCAAATGGAGGTAGAACGTTATTTTACAGTCCTGTTCCTCATGTACATATTATGTACTTATTTTATTAATTACAATAACTAGGTAATAGCTAGGTACTAAACTTGAACCTATCCCTAAACCTATCCCATATAAGTAAACTGGATTTTAGAGGTTCTTCATGCAACTGTAGATGCCAATAAAGCAGTGATCCTCAAATCTGGCTGGCGAGATCCAGTTTCCTGCAGAGTTTAGCTCCTACTCCAATTAAACACACCTGCCTGTGATTATCTAATGATCCTGAAGACACTGATTAGCAAACGCATGCATGTTTGATTAGGGTTAGAGCTAAACTTCGCAGGAAAGTGGATCTCGCGAGCCAGATTTAAGGATCACTGCAATAAAGTAACTTTACATTCAAATGTATATTAGGTACATGCAGTTAATTACTAATTACTTATTACTCAGTACGTATTTGTGTTATTACACTGTAACAGCATCACCTTAATACAGTAACCTAGTTATGTGATGCAAAATTACTCAAACCATGATCACAGGTTTAATTATTCTACCCACCTCCAATAGATAACATGCACATTATGGTCAAAATATTATACTATCAGATGCATGATAGTGTAAGTTAAAGCAGCGTATTTAACTGGGAAATTGTCATCAAATAAAACATGAAATAATGAACTTAGGACTAAAAAGAAAAGAAAAGGTTCAGTTGAAGAAATAGGGCACAAGCCTCTGATAACAGATCACTTCTACTGCTTATGCTCCCTAATCATGAAGGGAAAACGTGCTGAAGCAAACACAATAACTGTGTAAACCACTGTGCATTATGTACAAATGCACAATGAGCGTGACAAGATCATCTTGATGTCCTTTTTGCTCTCCAGAAATGTAAACCAGTGTGAATCCATCACGCTGTGGAGCAGGATCTGTGAAATACTGAGGTCACATATTAAAGCTGAAAGTGTGCAGTCAGCAGAAGGCCTGCGGACCCAACGATCCCTCTGAATGCACCGCGCCTGTGATTTATTGTGGTGGCGAGCGCTCAGCCCTGCTGCGTTCCTGACAGAGTCAGGCTTTATGTAAAACAAACCCAGGCTTTTTAATCTACTGGCTCTCTGCAGAACTATCTGTGAGATTTCCCCAAGTGCCCAAATGACAAGGGCTGCATTTAATTGTGGGAGGCTTGAATATGATAAGCCAAGCATAGGTGTGGGTTATTACAGCATAAAGGCTGCCGGTGGGAGCAGTTCTGGGTAATAAACGACCACAGACTGCCAGCTCATACAGATGAGGCTGTGGAGGAAGCTCAGGTGATGAGATGGAGAACGGTGTCCCAGCATCCTTCACTGCTCGACAAGGCTTGCTGTCACTGGATATGAATGTGCTTGATGCATCACCGCGTACTGCATGTGCTCGGCTGTTTGCTCTGCTATTCAGCTCAAACAGTGTAATAGAGGATTCAAGCAGCTCAACCTTCTTTCACCAAAACCTTTTGTTTTTAGGGTGATTTTGAAAATTTTGACAAGGGTCTATAAGTGAAAAATAGCCTCTTTGGCTAATTCTGGCACATTTACAGCCATGTTTATTAAAGTGCATTACCCTGTAAACGGATAAACAACAAAAAAGCTGCTTTATTGGTATTGATGGTTCAAAGAAGGATTCAAAGGATGGTACAAAGGATTCTTTATAGTGTAAGAAGGTTTTTTAGATTCTTAAAAAACATGCTTCTTTTGAGCACTTATGACTTTAACATTCTTTGAGGAACCACATATGGTTCTTCTTTGGCATCACTGCAAAAACATTGCTTAGATCCTTTATTTTGGAGACTGTGTTCATGTCATGGTGTCACAGTCTCCTCTTATATCATTAAACATACCTGTATATACTGCCCTGTATAACTACCCATTTTAACATATTACAGTAAAGGGACAATGTTGTTTGTAAAATTTAAGAATTATTTCCAAAATTAAAACATTATCTGAATATTTCTCTACAGATGTGCAAACACAATCAATCATTTTCAGAATATAATACAATTATTCAAACATAGTTTGACAGAAAATGAACTGAACTAAATAGAATTGTGCAACTAACGGCAATAATGGAGAGACAATCTCTTAATGAGCAGTTTCTGAATTCATATATGTCACATGAAAAATAAGAGAAACAATTCTTTGTTTTATGAATCTCTTATGGTTAAAAACTAGTGCTGTCGGGACAATAAGCCTTCCTCTAGCTCAGACAGTAGAGTAAGTGCTTGCAACAGGTCATGGGTTCAATCCCAGGGAATGCATGAACTGATAAAATGTAGACCTTGAATGCAATGCAAGTCACATTCGATAAAAGTGTCTGGTAAATGCAATAATTGAGATTTATTTTATTCTTTCTGAAAGCAACATTACAACCTATCTAGTTTGAATATCACAAACAATCATATAATCTGCACACGTTCTAGTTCAAAAAGCCCTGGTTCTGACAGGGATTTCTCCTCTAAACTCTCACTCCTGACCTGTCTTATTGTAGAGTATTTGATGTTTTCAGAGACCAACTATGTTGAGTATTGCTGAATACGAACACATGGCTCATACATCTCTCCATACGTGTTATTTTTCCCATGATGACCGGCACTTGAGCATAACCTCCTCAGGCAAATTAGATGCCAGTTAATAGATCGATAAGTGACCTTCAGTCAACACAGCATTTAAGATCCATTATCACACAGATGAATGCATCTTCATTGATCTGTTGAACAGACAGAAATATGTTTTCTTGTTCCCCCATCAAAAGCAGAAAGCAAACAGTCTCACGGCGTGCTGGAATAGCATCAGTGCATGCGTGACATTTATTGGAGAGTAAATAACAGTGTGGATTATCAGCCTATCTGTAAACTGTGAGCTGAATATTGTGTACTGTAGCAGCTGGAGATGCTAATATCAGCCAAACTCTCACGGCCATGATCCTGAGAGTTTCAGAGCGCTGCGGGTTCACAAAAGAGAAAGAACTCCACTATGGGTTTCATTTACATGGGTGCCGCGTTTGTGCCTGAAATGATCCCGTGTAAGTGCTAAAGTGCTCTGTGATGAAGAGGACACGTTGCTGCGCTGTTTTAATAATTATCTTGGATTTACCAGAGCTTGTTAAAGCAGGAGCTTGCAAGCTTTAGCGGGAAAGTCGGTCGCGCTGTAATTTCAAAATTGCGCTGGTGAGTGAATTGTGGATTGAGGGTCTCGCAGCGGGAGCCGGATGACTCTCTCTCATTTAATGACACATAAGAAGAGCATCTCAGACCTGCTGCACATTACCAGACAGATAATGTCAAGCATTTGCTGTGCTGTTTTATATTGGCTTTGGAGCAATCTTCCTCCTCTCTCTCTTCTGTAATTCACAGTGGGTAATTCACACGATATTAAAAACTGTTGGTGCAACAAAAGCGCTGTAATCACAGGCCCAAATGATCAGCTTCAAATGAAAAGAGCTGGCATGTGGAACGTGCCCCAGCATCCTCCTTTTCCACACTAATCACAATCGTTCTCACTCTCTCTCCACGTGAAATGTTTGTTTTGGAGGAAATGGAACGATCCTGTGTTTTTCAAGGTGATTAAATCTTTCTTTCTAGAAGCGCAAACAGACGTGTTTTCATTAGCGAGTGTTTTCGTGAATTGTTTCCACTCAAAAGCTTGAGCTCCTTCATCACATGTCATTTTAAATGTTTGTTTGCGATGTGAAGATGCCGGGTTTCTGTCAGAAGCATCTTGTGTTCTGTTTTTAGGCCATGAAACACTGATGACTCCTGCGAAGGCCAAGAGTCTGCTCTCCTTATGTGATCGCGTTATTGCATTAACATAAATCTCAACTCCAGAGGCCTGATGCTCACAAAACACCTACACAGTCTCAAACTTAAAGCCCAACTTCATGTTTGGTGTCATGGGGGGTGAGTGGCTGTACTTTCATCTGATTGCAGCCCATGTTCCCGCTTTACTCCTCATTCACATAAGGTTGCTGCATACATGTCGATTATGGATAACAAGCACATTACAGCACAGCAGGTGGCTACGCAGCTCATTTCAGATTTCAATTGCTTCTAAAACGCACACGGGACATTGAATGTATCAGACATACTGAAGTGATGTGCGCTGATGTGTTTGACATCAGACCTCAGGACAAATGTGTGTTTGTGCACACTCTACATTTACTGCTTATTGAATACGATGGTGCTTCAGACTGTAGTGATACTTATAGAAGTATCTTTTTTGTGTGTGATTTTATGCTGATGATACTTTACTATATATCTCAACGAGACCAGATGAAACTTTTAAATTATCTAAACTAACAGATTGTGTTAAAAATGTAAAAGATTGGATGACCAATAATTTTCTCCTATTAAATTCGGATAAGTACACAGAATCTCGTAGACTACAGTTTGCAACGGGGTGTTACCTGTATATTAGACAGCAACTTGTTTTTTGAAAATCATATTTCCCATGTTACAAAAACAGCATTCTTCCATCTTAGAAACATTGCCAAGCTACGAAACATGTTATCTGTTTCTGATGCAGAAAAGCTAGTTCATGCATTCATGACCTCTAGACTGGACTATTGTAATGCTCTTCTAGGTGGTTGTCCTGCTTCGTCAATAAACAAGCTACAGGTCGTCCAAAATGCAGCAGCTAGAGTCCTTACGAGGTCAAGAAAATATGATCATATTACCCCAATTTTACAGTCTCTGCAATGGCTACCTATTAAGTTACGTATCAGTTACAAATTATTATTGCTTACCTATAAGGCCCTAAATGGTTTAGCTCCTGTGTACCTAACTAGCCTTCTACCACGTTACACTCAATTATGTAGTTTGTAGGATAGCTAAGTCCAGTTAAAGGAGGTAGAGCTTTTTCGCATCTGGCTCCCAAACTCTGGAACAGCCTTCCTGATAATGTTTGCGGTTCAGACACGCTCTCTCTGTTTAAATCTAGATTAAAAACACATCTCTTTCGCCAAGCATTCAAATAATACGTCTCATTATTTGTCACTGCAGTTGTATCTGATCAAATGCACATTCTTATTCTTTACCTTGGGTAAAACTAATTCAGAGAGTGGGACTTGCAATCGAAGGGTTGTGGGTTCTAGTCTCGGGCCGGACGGAATTGTGGGTGGGGGTAGTGCATGAACAGTTCTCTCTCCACCTTCAATACCACGACTTAGGTGCCCTTGAGCAAGGCATCGAACCCCCAACTGCTCCCCGGGCGCTGCAGCATAAATGGCTGCCCACTGCTCCGGGTGTGTGTTCACAGTGTGTGTGTGTTCACTGCTCTGTGTGTGTGTGTGCACTTTGGATGGGTTAAATGCAGAGCACAAATTCTGAGCCATACTTGGCTGAATGTCGCGTCACTTCACTTTCACTGTCATTTTTTTTTTTATATCCCTTAATTTACAGTTTTTGCAAGGTTTCTGTAACATGGGGAGCATGACAGCAGAGTTGAGGATCCAAACACTGCTTCATTAGGAGTGTAGTCAGGCCGGCAAACACTAGCCAAACAGTAATATCCAAGGCAAATCCAAAAGAGTAATCCAATAAACAGGCAATGGTCAGGGCAGGCAACAAACAATCAAACACAAGGAAACAGTGCAAGATCAAAAATACGAAAGCAAAAACAAACTAGGAGACAGGGAACAGGGAAAACGCTATCTAAGTGTCTGTGTGTACAGCTTTTATAGTCCTCCTGATTGGAACAGGTGTGTCTGTAAATTGGTTCCTGGGCAAAGGGTCATGTAAAATGGAGTCCAGGGTGAGTGGCATGACTCTTGAATGGCTAACCAATCACCCTTCTGAAAACTATATATACAGTGGTGGCCAAAATTATTAGAACAATTGGCATTTTTAAGAGGTTTCAGTTGTTTTTTGTTGAATTGGCCATCACAATACCCATAAAACAAACTACTGCAGAGGTACCCACGATGGAATTAATCAGCTGGAACATCGAATATTATGAACTGGTCCCTCAGAGTCAGGACCTCAACCCCATCAAACAAATTTGGGGCAAGTTGGGAAATAAACTGTACAGATCTATTGTAGATTTAGAGGAAAGCCTTTGACTTGAGCTGCAGAAGGCATGAGATAACATTAGTGTATTTTTTTTATTTATTTTTTGGAAATATATTGACATGCTAGAGAGATGTGCTTCTGTAATCACTGAAAAAGGTGGACATACCAAATATTAAATGTAAAAATTGTATGACTCACTTAATCTGATATCTCTTGTGCTCAGACCAACCACCTGCAAGTTTCATGAACATTATTAAATGAAACCATTTTTTGGAGACAAGGACAATTGTTCCAGATCTGTCAAGTGTTCTAATCATTTCGGCCACCACTATATATGAAGGCCTTTTTGCAGCTTATTTGGATTATTGTATCTCACACACCTATACTTTCTTTCCTTTTTGTAGGTGCTGTGAGTTTTTACTGAATTCTTCAGCTTGCAGATTCTGCTGTTTGAGAGCATTAGTGCAATACACTGTAACTTCTTATATATTCATATCTGTTCTATAATAGTCTCTGAATGAAAGTGGAAGAAAGCTCATTTTCATCTCATCCCAGCGTCTCCATGTGATGTCAAATTACTCTCACCTGTGTTTGTTTTCTAATGAACACCTGTGTCTTTAAAAGGGCACCTTTCACAGGTATCATGATGACTGTTATCACACCCGCATCTGAAATCGCCATAATAATCATGTAGCAGAAGCACAGAGAGAGGTGCAAAAACAGAAAGTGGCGAGGAACCCCAGCATCAGCGCTTCTGATTGGTGAGAACTCATATAGTTTGCTGACATTCTGAAGAGATGAATGAACTACAAGACCGCTGAACGATGTGTGCATTTGTGTTGTATTTGTCATTCATTTCTTTAAAAAAGGAAGGTGTACATGAAAGCAATTTGCTTTGGATTTTTGAAAGTTGCTTTTTATGACATGATTGGGATTGGTATTCATCTAGAAATAATTTATCTTATGACTGGCTACTAAGCAAATAAAATAAATACATAATGGATATATAATATTGATCTAGAGTAATTTACAGAGTATTTCAAGAGATATTATTTCAGATTAGCTCATATAAACCGTGAAATCGCAGACCCTGACAATCACAGCAAGGCATTTCCCCTTCATATTTAATTGTGCATGATAACATGTGTCTGGAGTTGGAACTGAGCATCTCTGGTGTTGAGAGCTTCCAGGGAATTCCAGCACAACAGCTGGACTCTGAGCCCCTCCTAAATAAACACATTATCTTTCTCCTCCTCCTTTTCCATGCCAAAATGTCCAGAGCACTTGTCTATTACATGCCGTTTAATTAACACTATTTAAATGTCTATTAAATTGAAAACGCTCGGCTGGTTTTTGCTGACCTCTGTTCGCTGGTCTTCAGCTCCTCATTATGAAGCTTCATTTACAGGTATGAAGGCCTGCATTAATTAAAGGGGCTTCAGCGAGTCAAACACTCCTGCATACAGGCACATAAACAATCATTATTCCTGACAGATCAAATGCCTTAAGAACAAACATAATGAGCCATTCAAATTCCCTCCAGCAGCACCTTAATG
Source organism: Carassius gibelio (assembly GCF_023724105.1). Taxonomy (NCBI): domain Eukaryota; kingdom Metazoa; phylum Chordata; class Actinopteri; order Cypriniformes; family Cyprinidae; genus Carassius; species Carassius gibelio. Next base: position 3,044,251 of record NC_068412.1, on the reverse strand, counting down.
TTGAGGAGAACTTCACTTCTCTTTAATAACTTCTGAATTAAATGACTCCACTGTCATCAACAATACTTAAAATAATAAATGTATTATTTATTATAAATACTTTATTATTAGACGTGTTGAACTATGGAAACCTAAAGTGTTTGGTTTAATGTTTGGATTTAAGAACAATAACTATATGGGTACGTCTTAATGTTTTTATCAGCTGGAAGCTTATAGCTCTGAATCTGATTGCAGTGATGATGTTTGTATGTGTTTTAATAGTTATTTGGGTGTCGACTTGTGCTATTCTCTTGTTTTTCACTGAACAAATGACCGATCTAACATTTTTTTCTCCTCATTATTTTCTGCCTTCACTGCCTCTGTCTGTATGAATATAATTTAAGGCTAGCACTTTGTCTTACAGAGTCCTTGTTACATAAAAGTACTGTAGTAGTAACAAATGATGCATTATTACACGCAACTAACCATAAATGATAGCCCCGTAGAAAAGGTGTTAAGAAATATTACTATGAATTAAGAAATATAACTATGAATTAACATTTTCATTTATTTTAATTATTAATATTAATGTAACATAGTTGTCTAATAACACTATAAGCAATTACTTAACAATACAGTGTAAAAGCTTCATTATGTTACTACTATTGTGCTATAATAATACTGACTGTCTGTTTACACTAAGGTGCAAAATAAGATGCATATTTACAACAGTGTAATTACAGTTGTCACTATATGCAGGTGAATTACATGTAAGTACAGTGTAATGACTATACTAGGGATATAGAAATACTTTATTTAGAAGGACAAAACAGCAAAACAAATCCCAGTCCCACTTTATATTAGGTGGCCTTAACTACTATGTACTTACATAAAAAAGTAAGTACAATGTACTTATTGTGTTCATATTGTATTTTAAAACACTTTTGGTGCTATTGAGGCGGGATAGGGGTAAGGTTAGGGAGAGGGTTGGAGGTATGGGTAAGTTTAAGGGTGGGTTAAGGTGTAAAGTATGGGTCAACAGTGTAATTATAAATGTAATTACAGAAATTGAATACAGATGTAATTACATGTAGTTTTTAAAAAATATAAGTACAATGTAAAAACATGTATGTACACAATAAATACATTGTACTCAATTATTAATTAAAATGTAAGTACATAGTAGTTAAGTATAAATACCTATACACACATTTCCCAGTTTCCATAAGCACTAGTGGCAGTAAAACACTGACAACTTTCATTTCTTTTTACACAAATTGTGATTACAGGTCAGATTATTGATTAATAATAAATTTTTATTTTTGCACCACTCCTTGCACAATGTTATGTTTTTGTAACCATACATAAGTAGCTCCATTTGTTTGGTTTTTCTGATGTAGTAAGCTTGCTCTGTAGTGTACCGGATAAATCATTACAACTGTGATTTCAAATGCTTGGGTATGTGTCCCGCGAACCACAATAGCTCAAAGACTTGTAGAAGCAAGATAAAATGGCATTGTTGCTCCAGTAAATGAAGCAAGTTTTGGTTCCTTGCCGCTGTCGCCTCTGGCTTGCTTAGTTGGGGAAACTTAATTTCCAGTGATATCGTCGACTTGATTGCACAGATACTATTTAAACTGAATTACGACATCTCTGAATTCAATGTTGAACCAACTTTTTGCATTGTTGACACACTATTTTTCCATTTAATGCTGTAGAGTTGCTTTGACACAATGTGTATTGTTAAAAGTGCTATATAAATGTTGGTGATTTGACTACTCTTGGCATAGGATGGGCTTGTTGTTATGTGCACAACACCCCACAGTTAAGCAAAAGCATGGAACTCCTGTGAACTGTATTTCCGGTATTGTCTGAAAATTGTGTTAAACATTGTAAGCTTAGATGACTCTTTTTCCAACTTGATGGTCAAGTACCCTGATTTGGCATTTAATACACTAAACTATTTTCCACATAAAAGTCTGGAGAATATATCATCGAAAGTTGGTAGTGGAAAATGTGACGGTTTGATTGCTTTGTTTAGGATGCGTGAATCGAGGCATATACAGAATTCTCCAGTTGGGGTTTTTCCACTATGACTAAGGCATTGATCCAGTCTGTCAGTTCAGTTACCTTCGTGATTATTCCTTGAGGCTCCCTCTGCCCAAGATGAATGGAAGTTTTTGAGGAGGGTACACTACTGGAATGACAGTTGGGTCAAGGGCTATTTTACACTCACCTGGGAATTCCCCTATTCCCTCGAACACATCAGCAAATTAGGTAAACAGGTCGTTGTTCTGTCCGATACTTGTTTGTACGGAGATAACCAGTTTTATCAAATCCTCACTCCATACCAACTCTAGGCACACTTTAAGTTCTAGTATTTGGGGCACTTGGGTGTCAACCACATACAATTCCTGTATGATTTTGGACTGTTTTTATAGGGATAGGGATTCTCCTCTGTATCCTGATAGTTTTCATCTTGCTGGTTTTAGTTGACTGAGGCTTGTGATGTCCCTAATTCTTTTTTTCTGGGATTATGCCTCAGAGTCCAATTTGAATCAAATTTTGTGTGTATTAAAACCTACTTCAATTTCGGCAAAAGCTTGCTCATTTGTCACGTTTAATAAACCCACATCTACAATGGAGAAAAAATGATACAGCTTATAGCATCCCCCACTTGATGCGTTTCAGTGTATTTCAGGGTTTGCAGAAAGTTTCCTCTTCTTTTTGTTATCATGAGTGTGTGTGGGTAGTTTTTCCAGCGCTGCCACATTTGACAGCATGTTTGAAAGAAGCTGTTTTTATTCAGTGTATCAATGTCTGCATAAAAGCAATTTCTCATGAAGGTGTTACGCTCTGGTGTGAAGCTGCTATTCTGTTTGTACCTTCACATTCAGCAGTAGCTGCACTAACATCATGCAGGAACACTGTCTGACCTCCAGTCTTACACTCTCAGGATTCGCTCTGTCCATTACAAATATCTGAGCTCTAGTAAACCTCTTAGAGCTTCTTAGTAACAGTTGGTCGATCAAAGCCACTCTGCTGTCAAGTGACCTCTAAGTTGTAGCACAAGTTTTGGATAGAAAGGAGAACTGCTATTGTCTGACTCCACAACCCTGAACTACTAAAGCTAAGCTGGAGAAAAAAAGAAAAAAAACATGAAGTGTTGTCATATTTTAATTATTACCTGGTTAATATGGCTGCACGCAACAGAACTAGAGTTCCTATGAATGGAGTATGAAGATCTGTGGATGTGACCTCTGACACACAATGACTACAGCACATTCACACACTGCGTCTGTCCTTTAGTAACGTGAATAGTAATAGCTTTAGGGTTTCAGGCTTCCACAATGAAAAGAAAATGTTACAGCTGAATGTATTAGTTTAAATCAAATGTCATGTTAATTAAAAATTAATCAAAAATACTTTAAAAGACAAAACATTTATACAAAAGCAAAAATAATATTTATTGTAGAGACCATACCATACCTGTCAGGTAGGACTCGGGACACAGATGTAAAGGTGAATTCAGAAGGCGTTTAAAGAAGAGTTCAAGTGCCAAGTGTGTCTTCAGTTCTTAGCGCACAGTGAAGTTCCGTTCTTCCAGTGCAGGCAGTTTGGTGTCACGTGGAATGGGGAATCTCACAGGTGAGTTAGTTCGGATTGCAGACGTCAAAGCCACAGTTATTGATCGTTTACTAATATCCGCTTCTTTCCCATAAGCCAAAGACAGTACCAACTCGGAGTAAGCATGGGAGAATACAGTGACCATCGATTCTCTTGGCGTTGCACGGGGATCAACAGTCCTGGGAACAGCAGAACAAGAACACAGGTTAGCGTAACATTGAGGTGAGTATACATTACATCTGGCTTGGAGACAACGCTGAGGAGATCGTTCCTATTGGAGGCTTGACCGGGAACTGAGGTGCGTGTGAGTGTTTATATACGCTGAGTCCCAATTCGCCTACTTATACTACGACCTAAAAGTATGTACTTTTTTTGTGAGGAAAAAGTACATACTTTTGAGTGTGTAGCAAAAGAGTATGCACGTTCTGGGACATACTTCGATGATGTCATGCAACGTGAACGACAACGTGGTTGCCTAGTTACGCACACCACAACTGTTAACGTTTCATTCATTCTTTATGTCCAATAAAATGTTATTTACTATTCCCATCTTTTTTTCTCATCGTTTTGTTTTCCGCTGCTGCATCCGGCTGCCATGTTTACATCACCACAAAGCCATCGCAAAGCTCCTCCCTCCTGCACGCAATGTGTTGTGGGCAATAGCACTTAGAGTGTGCATTGATCTGCACTTCGAATTCTAACCGGAAGTAGTAGACCATCCGGGTATCTTTGGAATACTCTTTTCAACATATTACGATTTGGGACGTACTAAATCTAGTTTCGCATACTATTTAGGACGGATAGTATGCGAATTGGGACTCAGCAATAGTGTCTTGATGAGATCATTAACCAGCAACAGGTGTGGGTGCTTAACCCGGGCAGGATCCTGACAATACGTAATTGATACATTTTATTCAGACACATATTGTGTACATTATATACAAACTATTGACGGTTACTAAAATGTTTATCAATGACAAGTGATTAGTCTACAGAAGTTTTCTGCATAATACTTGTTTACTGATCTGCTGTTCAACTTATTAATTGCTGCTAGGAAGGAATATTTCATTTTCTGCCTATTTCTATTTTGTATTTCCGTTGGCGTTCGTATTTTTGATTGCACTTACTGGTGATTATAATAATTGACCTCTGCTAAGAAGGAGCCTGTGGAATCTGCATTGATCCCTTCCTACATTTAAGTGTCAACAGTAGTTTTGATTTGAAGGAATTTCCCTGTGTAACGGAAACAGGTCCATTTAGCTCAAAGGGAATCATTTAAGATTTTAAAGGGAATTTGAACAGAATCACTGTTTCACGGCTGGTCACGGAGACACCCTGCGATTCAGTGAACGAGCCGTTTAACATCAAATCTGTGCTGGATACTAATATCCAAACTATAGTGAAAACACTATCAATTAGCACAGTAACAAGATCGGCAGTTTAAGACATTAACTTGTAAGCACAAAACACAAGACACTTCTCTTTTCAATATGAATAAGGCTTTATTAGATAAATCTAAGACATATAAACTAATCTAACACATAAACGCACGCACACACACATTCACACAAGTTGCAGGAAGATATAAGGTTAGGGAAAGATGAGTTTAAAAGAATGGAAATATGGAATCCCAAGTTTACAGCAATACGTTAAATTGCATAGACATGAGCAACCATCAATCACTTAATTAACACTCGCATTGAGTTCTTCAATGGGGTTAAAATTATATTAGATACACCAGCACAACAAATATCTGAGGATACATTGCCTTCGTTTGCTGTGAAAGGGACTCCCGTTGAAAGGGGTATCCCGGTGTCGCTGATTGGCTGGAAGTTCAGTAGTGGTTGAAGTGACTTCTTGGGAAGCCCGTGGTTGTTGGGCGTTGGCTGAAAGTGCAAAGTCGTGTGGGCTGGTTGAAGTTGAACGGGCACCCGAGGTCTGGCGTCGGAGACTCGACGCTACAAAACTTAACTCAGAACATGAAACTCTCAAACGGAAAAGAAAATAAATAAAGTTTGACGAGACTAGGTTGTGTTCCTTCTCATCGTGGCTAAGTAGCAGCAGGCTTGCAGGCCGAAGCACGCTGGAACCACGCTCAAAGAACTGTGATGACTAAACAGCATGGCTAGAAGCTACAAGCCAGCAGAAGCATAGCTAGAGACTAAAAGCTAAAGCTAGGTAGCAAAGCTACAAGCTAAAAGCTAAGAGCAGGCATGACTAATAGCAGAGACTAAAAGCCAGAGACTAAAAGCAAGATTTTATGGTGTCCTCTGTATTTAAATTGGCCTGTTGGCCACACCTCAAATGTTGTCTTGATCAATCAGATATTGTCTTGGATCGGGGGTATCATAAATCATTTGTTTATCTTACCAAGCATGTGGTCTGAATTTTCCTGCTCTGGCAGGGTCTAATTTTGGACATGATTCCTTTAAAACGAATATGATACATGTGACAAATAAATGATTGTCAGGGCTATTTCAAGCAAGTAGATTCAATCACACACATACCAGACATGACTATGTATCCTTCAATTATTCCATAGTTATTAAAAAAAAAAACATACACAATAAGTGATTATAACATGATAGTCAAATGTGTGGGTTACACATAAATGAATATGGAGTGAAGCGATGGACTGATTCATTCATAAGTCTTTTTGAGTTCATTCTGGTCCATATATCTGTACAAAAGTAGTTTCTTTGCCGTTCTCATGACAAAGACTTCTGTGGAGAACAAAGGTTTAAAGCCCTTCCCCCTTAGGAATTTCAGTCTGGTTCTGCTAGGTGGGGGAAAGTCAATGGAAGTGTTTAACTTGATCTCCTGGGTTTACATGTGATGTCCAGCGTTGCATTTCCATTACGAACAACACATTTGGCACCAAATTTATCTTCTTTGAATTGAAATAGTAAATAATTGTTCTAGTGGTGTTAATGTTGAAAGCTGTTTTGTGAACAAGTTGGTTGGTCATCTTGCTTGGTTCTTGTGGCACTAGAACTGATTTATGACTTCCTGAGGAATTCGGCTCGTGTTTCAATGCACAGCTTTGATAGACTCTTTAATTTGTCTGGTTTGACTCATTTCTGTTACAACTGCTATTGGCTATTGGCTGTGCTAATTAGAAGGCGTCCACAGCTGTTTTTACTTTAGTGTCTTAGACAGAAGGCGTTTCTCAATGTCAAGGATACTTCCTTGGAAGGACTGGTGACTTTACTGTTTACACACCCACTTCTAAAACTCCTATCTTCTCCTTCTGTCCCATCACTGAAGCAGAAGTATCAAAACTTCTCCTCTCCAGCCATCCTACAACATGCCTTCTAGACCCAATCCCTTCATACCTCCTCCAAGCAATCTCTCCTACACCCTTACCAGCACTCACACACATAATCAATACATCTCTCCTCACTGGTACCTTTCCCCCTGCATTCAAGCAGGTTCGGGTAACCCCACTGCTCAAATTTCTACATTAAACACTTCACTTACAGATAGCTACAGACCTGACTCTCTCCTTCCATTCATAGTGAAATTCAGTTCTTATTCTGCTAGATCTATCTACTGTTTTTGACACTGTCAATCATCAGATCCTTCTGTCTGTCCTCTCATCACTGGGCATCACAGGTATTCCACAGGTCTTTCAGGGTGGCTTGAGGAGGGGAGGTCACTGACTGTTCTGTCTCAAGCTTGCATCTGAAAGAACTGAGAAGAGCGATCTTTCTCTGTCTGTCATGGCGACTACTAGCAAGCGTTTAGACAATGTATGCATCCGTGTCTGCATTATTTGACAGTGTTGTTTACTCACTCACAGAAAATAATATATTGATTAAAATTTTTAAGACACTTTTTGTTTGTAAAATTCATATGCGAGTAGGTGTCAACAATCATGAATAACATTTTGATTTACACCTGAGAAGACAATGGCCCGCATAATGAGTTGCATAATGAGCCTCTCAGTCTGGTATGTGACTGAGAGGGAAGAGTTACAAGAAATAATGTAAGGGCAAAATAAATGTATAGATTTTATGTTTGTATTTTATTTAGAATATATTGAATTATCCCACAACATAATTTAATATTCTGAATTACATTTATTTGTTACATTTATATTATTTAAATCAAGCTTTTGAATGGTATAGTATCAGAATCAGAATCAAAATGAGCTTTATTGCCAGGTATGTTTACACATACGAGGAATTTGTTTTCGTGACAGAAGCTCCGCAGTACAACAGAATGACAGCAACAGAAAAAAAAAAAATCAAAAAATACAAATAAGTAGGTAAGGTATGACAATATGCATTACTTACCTACAGTAGTAGTGTATATTGTTATTGAAACTTCAAAATGTTTCACTTGATTATACATTTAGTCAGGAATTATAGTTTGGAAAAAGTCTAACTAGTAAAATGTATGTGAAAACTAGTACAAGTATATAAATGATTAAAGAGAGACCTACACATGTTTATGATCTCTGCTTCATTCTTTTTTCGGAGGAAATCCAAATCTCAAATCCTGAAGTAATCTGCATCACATCTTCTTGGGGTGAGTTATGTCTTATTCCCCTCATCGCAAAGCAAACAGTAAAATAAAAAAAAATAAAAACTTGAAGAATAGTCTTGCTGCATTGTTTTCTGTTGTATAGGCATATTCAAGCCGTGCGCTTCAGTGAAACATTATAATCTCAAAAGTGTGTGGGCGTGGTCACATTAGAAGATAATGAAGGGAGAGGAGAAAAATGGACATCGCATTGTTTTCATATGAATTACTTTATCACAGTATAATTGTTTTCGGCAGCACTTAGTTTAAAATAGACATGTCAAGCTTCCTATAGATATATCTCTCATGTCTCTTCGTTGAAAATTATTATTATTATAATTTTTTATTGCTGTAAATAACATTGAAATACTTTTTAGTGTTGTTTATTGTCATGAACTTTTAAAAGATGCATCATATTTTCTATTATGGTTTTAAAAAAATTGATTAAAATCCACAATAATTTTAGTCAGGATACTGACCAATTTAAAAATAAATCAGAAATAATGAATCAGTAAGTTACCAGAGGTTACGTTATATACAGTATATAGTGACGTGCAGGTTAGACATGACTGTATAACACCACTTCAAGAGTCTTACTGCTTTTAGAAAACATAAAATATAAAAATTATTAAAGGCAAACATTTTGTTGTGTCCATTTTCATCAACTTTATTAAACCGACTGGTTTCCTCTTCTACTAGAGGATCAAATAAGTGTAATACAATAGTAATGGATTACAACCTGCTTAAATTTATTGTCTTTATGTGTATGAGACTGAACCTCATGTGACTGACATTCAGAGATGTCCTCAATAAGAAAAACAAATCTTTAAAAAAAAACAGTACATACAGTACATAGTTTTTTTTTAGTATATACTGTATAAGGGATTCTGTTAAAGAAATAGAGAAATAAAAACAGCGGAGGTGTTGTGGTATGACCTTGTTTAGATGCGTTTCTGTTGTGTTTGTCTGTGAGAAAGACGGAGAGATAGAGAGAGGGGAGGACTGGAAACCACAGATGACACAAACTGCGTGGCAGCTGACACTTTGAGTCTTTTGATTAGGATTGGTTGTTATGCAGGCTGAAGATCCGCGTGTGTCAACGGCGCGGCGCTGCTCTCCTACAGTAATGACAGACTCATGCAGCTACTGCTGTCTGCAACATCCTTCGTTATACTGCAAAGAATAGTCTCTCGCTCTCTAGTGCTTATTAATAACATTTCTTTATTTGCAGAGTTTCAGTAAAGTCTGTTTGTCTGACTGCTATATGATGATGCTTGAAGATCACTTCAGTTTTAATCATCTATGAACCTTCAGAAAATATACTAATATGAGAATAAAGCAGTGTCATGGACCATGAGGAGAGATGAGGCAAGGACTCAAAGATGCCATAATCATGCTCTTTATTAATAATAATAATAAAACAAAACTACGTCAAGGGGGGAAAACTGGCAGGAAGGCCAGAACAGGGCACAACACAACAAGGCAAGGGGATGCCATACAGGAACAGTCAGTGAAGGCTAAAAGACACAGCCACATCAGACAACATTCAACAGCAAAGAAGCACAGGACTGCAAACACAAGGAGAATAAATAGGGAGCAAATGAGGAGAGTAATGAGGGAGAAACAGGTGAACCCACTGATTCTATAATGAGGTAACAAGATGGGCGGGTTCAGACAGGAGAGAGTGCATGAGACCAACAAACACAGCACAAGCCATGTGCTCACCAAAAAATACCTCCATCCTGCCCATCCTTCTGAGCACACCAGCTGAAGACTGTGACAAGCAGTGTAACTCTGGCTCTGAACATCCAGTGACGACTCGAAACAGTATCAGAGTGGTCCATTCTACAAAAGTAATGAAACTAATACCATACTAAACCCATATTAGTGAGTTTCTTCAACATTGGGACCTTTCAAACAATCTCGATCTTAATAGTCTCTTCCTACAGTAGTTTCACTATCTTCTTCTTGTTTTGCTTCTCTCCTGTACCACACCCGTGTCACTTGCAGTATGTGCCCATCATTAACAGATTGCAAAACCCAAATTATGCCCAGTTTAAGCAGCATGTGTTTGGTGACAGTCTTTTTGATAATGTCATCAACAGATAACAGATTAAGTTTTACAATATAGATAATAGTTTTTTTTTTTGGATTAAGGAGGAAACTAGATTTTTTCTCTTATATTTACAAATGGCCGACATTTATATAAGACACAGTCAGATTTACTGAGAACAGCTGTGTATCTGTATGTGAACGTGTTCCAGCCTCAGTGAGCGGAGCTAATACTCAAATACACTAATGTTTCCTCCATCAGGTGAACGGGCCGGCAGAATGGAGCGCGTGTCATTTGAATGTAAGGTCCACTGCAGATTAGTGCTACACTTATAAACTGCTTAGGGCCTCGAACAATTTCCACCCAACCTTTGACGGCAGTATCGTGTGATTTGATACAGAATGAAAACAGATTAGGTGTCAGCGCTTGTGTTATAAGCTGCTGTTTGATTTCTTCAAGTTAATGAGGGTATCTCGACTTCAGCTTTCTGCTTCATTGTAACACGACACATAATGTGGCTGTAATCCAGGGAATCGTTCATTCATCGGCTGATACGGAATAATATCCCACAGACTGGGAAATGGACTCCACATGCAGATCACAACACGCTTACACTCAAAATCTTCACCTGTCACAAAGTTTCTGAAAGCTGACCCTCAAACAGCAGAAGGACACACCAGATCTACAAAACCATACACTAATTTCTCCGTGTTCAATTTCATAAAACACAACACACAATTATCTTTGTACACAGATCTAACAAGAAGTATTTTGAATTCCTTTTTCAAACACAACCAATCAGAATGGAACACTAATTTATCACTAACTCCTCACATGTGCTTCACTGAACACCAACCAATCAATAAACACACATCTACACAACTACACATGCTTGATGTGTTTCTTTTCTTTTGTACTGTGTAATACTGTAATCACAAAAATAATTGCTTTCAGGGAAAAAAAACAATCTCTACTTTCAATCTTGTACAGAAATGTAGGAGATCATGAAAGAACAGCTTTTGCTTTTGAATAACTATGTTTATATGATATGTCCAAAAATATATTGGTGATTGTAACATGAAACAAAAGTTTTCTTTTAAGATGTGTATGTGATATTTTGAATGCAGTGCTTCATTTTGCAAGAGATGTGAGGCATTTTGCATTTTGTGTGTGGAATTCTTGGATTTTTGTGTAAAGTTTTGAAAAAAAAGGCTAAATTTTGAAAATATAATCAGTTGAAATAAAACTGTAATAGGTCATTGGGAGATGCTCTGTGTCACAAAACCTTGTGTGAGATCCAGAAAATGTGCACATTTTTTAGCTTAACTCAGAATTGTCTGGAGTTTGGACTCTAATGATGACAGCAAAGTCTGTGTTCTTGTTGAAACCTTTGCCTCTAAATTGGTCACTAATACAGTGACAATGGAGATGAAATAGATGTTAAGAAACACAGGGTGAACTCTGGCCATACTTCTGACGTCTCTGCAGAAATGGCACCCTGTCACACAGTCTAACAAAACCATTAAACGAGCAGAATTACAGACGACCGAGATGCAATTAGCCAAGAAATGACTCTGATCTCGCTGACATTTGAGCAAAAGCGTAGCACAGAATACGGCGCGGCCCTGTGATTGACAGCCTAATCCACGTCTGATGGCTGCCGGTCGGCGTTGTGTGCGCGGAGCGGGTCGCAGGCAGATAACGAACACAGCTGCACAATCCTGATATGTCCGCCGTGACTCGTCACTGGGTGAATTCAACACCGTGATGAAAGTATCGACCGTTAATGACAGGATCATCTCCCTGCCTGAAATAAACGCTCTAATCCCTTTTGCCAGGTCCATGAATTCCTAATATGAGTTATATAAACGTAGGTAATAAATCTGTGTTAGCTCAGTTGTGTTTGTAAAGTCGTCCCGTTGGAGGCGTCGGCAGGACATTCTCTTAAGCTGAGCGTCTTCTGATTTATTGCTCGGGATAGATTAACTTTTACAGCAATAAGAATTGCAAATGAGCATGCTGGACCTGTTCAGTCTCCAACATTGTGCAAACAGCAGCTCATATTTAAAGAGTGGCAGAGATATGAGTGCCTCAACCCGAGTCTGGGTCTCTAGCTGGAGTCCACACTCCTCTGTGATGAAGAAGCAGCTGCAGATTTCACCCGGAGACAGAGATACACCATCAGACAGTGACCTACAGAATACAGAACACCACCAAGAGTCTGAGAGCTGGAAAACAGCTGAAGGGGGCCACAAGGGTGTTGGTGGTGGTTGCTGAAGGTGTTTCTGTGCAGTTGTAACACTAGGATATGTTACATTATGTGATTGTGATTACATTTTTTTTTCAACTGCTTACACATAAAATCTGTACTTGTCACAGTTTCTGAAAGCCGACACTCAAATCTGCAAAAACACACTCATTCTCAACCTTTGACTCAGTTTTCAATTTCATAAAACGCTTTCTGTTTTCTTTTGAGATGTGTTTGTGATATTTTGAATGCAGTGCTTCATTTAGCAAGAAAACTGTAAGTCGGTAACCTTAACAAAGGTTAGTAAATGCTGTAAAAATATGTTACTTGTTGTCAGTTTATAATAATTAATTCATTATAATATTAACAGATAAATATTTTATTGCATCAGTTGACTTTGGGTTACACTTTAAAAGGCACCTATTATGCAAAATTCCCATTTACATGTTGCTTAGACATAAATGTGTGTTAGCAGTGTTGGAACACAACCACAATATTATGATAAAAATCCACCCGCTGCTTTTTTAAATCCCCATAAATCATGAGCCGTGTCTCGGAGCAGGCCTTTCACAGAATCTGTAAAGTGTGACATCATATTTAGCAAGCCCCACCCACCACTGTGGACTGACACTGTCATATTAGTAGACACACAATCCATCATTGTTTTTACACTAAAGCATTTAAACGATAGACACTCTTCCATCCAGAGCAGTCAGTGATTTCTGTTTTTATTTTATGATTTAAGTCATATCATAAACTGCTGTCACTTAATACACCGATCTAATATGAACTTGACTTTTTTCCAAGTTGTTTAACTTCACAGACATATTCGACTGTGTTTTTGTAACGTATGTATTTTTAACATAAACTTGTGTGTATATGACAGTTAAAGCACAATAAGTCATGCAAGAGAACTTAGTTTAGTACTCACATGCCATGTGACAGACACTTTCTGTGTGCATGCTTCGGATGTGTGCGCTCAGGAAAAACTATATGAGAAGTTTAAACTGATATGGTTTAAATCCAAAGAGAAGCTTTTTTTTACAGAGTATCCGAGGTTTGAGTTGTAAAGGCACAGACCTGTTCATTTGCATTTAAAGAGACATGCACAAAAACAGTGTGTTTCTGCTTCCACTTAAAATAGGCATTTTTCAAAATGATATAATAACTTATTTTTGGGGTATTTTGATCTGAATCTTGACAGACCCCTGTTATTTACATTATATATTGCAAAAATTGGTATAATAGGTGCCCTTTAAGCAGGGGCGTAGATTACGCGGGGGACGCGGGGGACATGTCCCCCCCACTTTTATCATCACGGAAATTCGTCCCCCGCACTTTTTCGGGCAAGTGTGTTCGTATAGAGGTTTTCAGGAGCTGGTGTGAATAAATATAGATTTAAACTCAAAGAAATAGGATAGTCTGCAAATGACCTGATGTTTTTTTCTGACCCAGAAGGCAAAATCAACATCACGGAGCGCTGAACACTCCTGCAGTGAGTGTATGTGTGTTTCATTCATACTCGAAGCCGGAAGGCGCTCTCGCGCAGAAAGCGTCCACCTATCACTGTATGAAAACAATTGTTTTCGGTTTTGTCCAAAGTCCAAAGAAATCTCCAGCGGGTGATAAATAAAGTTTATTAACAATGTAGTGCTAATTGACATAGCATTTATTACAGTACAGAAACTATTCTGCCTTATTATGTGATAAAAAGTGTTTGTAGTATATAAACAAATCATTATTATTTGTTATTGTCCAGCAGTTATAGATTTATAAGCCAATTAAAAGCTAGAGATTAGAGAAAAAATTAAGTTGCCTATATTATCCACTACCAGTCAGAAGTTTTTGAACAGTAAGCTTGTTAATGTTTTTTAAAGAAGTATCTTCTGTTCACTAAGCCTGCATTTATTTGATCCAAGTACTGCAAATCAGTGAAATTTTGAAATATTTTTACTAGCCTATTTAAAATAACTGTTTTCTATTTTAATATATTTCAAAATATAATTTATTGAAATTTCAAAGCTGATTTTTTTCCCCTCATTACTCCAGTCACACAATCCTTCAGAAATAATTCTGATATAGTACTGATTTGCTGCTAAAAAAAAAAAAAAAAAAAAAAAAAAAAAAAAAAAAAACACTTTATGATAATGATAATGTTGAAAACAACTGAGTACATTTTTTTCAGGTTTATTTAATGAATAGAAAGTTCAGAAGAGCAACATTTATCTGATATAGAAATCTCTGTAATCTTGTACAAATCATTATAAAATGATGTTTTATGTCATCACTTTTGATCAATTTAAAGAATCCTTGCTAAATAAAAGTATATTTCTATAATTTATACAAAAAAAAAAAAAAAAATGAAAAAAAAAAATCACATAAATGCTGATCTGTGGATTCTTCTACTTATCAAAGAATGCTGAAAAAATTACTCATATGTTTTAAATATTGATAATCAGCAAATCATCATATTATAATGATTTCTGATTAATGTGACACGGAAGACTGGAGTAATGATGCTGAAAATACACCTTTGATCAGAGGAATGAATTACCTTTAAAATTCAAATAGAAAACAGTTATTTTAAACAGTATAAATATTTCAAAATATTACTGTTTTTGCTGTACTTTGGATCAAATAAATGCAGGCTTGGTGAGCAGAAGAGATTTATTTCGAAACATTAAAAATCTTACTTTAAAAAAAAAACTGTTGACTGGTAGGCTATAAATTACAGAAATGTTATATCGTAATGTTTTATGTGTCTCCGTGTGTGTGTAATTTCTGTCCCCCTCACTTCTGAAAAGATACGCCCCTGCCTTTAAGTAATTACACTATTGTAAATATACATTATAATAGTAATACATGGTAGTATTGTTAAAATCAGTTAAACTTTATTTGAAAATGTGCTTTTACATTGTATTTACACAAAGAAGTATGTTAACAGCTTGTATTACAAGGTTGTACTGTGTAGAGTTAGTTGCTTTTTATTATGCATTTTTATTTTATAGTAAGTATATGTAACATGTAACAAGTATTCTGTCAAATAAAGAGTCACTGACAAAGAGTTAGGGTTAGGGTTAGGGTTAGGGTCTTTGATATCAACAACAAAAGATATAGGATACCTGATTCTCTTTACCTTTAAAAATAATTCTGTCTGTTTGTTACACATGATCATTTGGTCAGTGTTATTATTGTTATTCAATCATTGCTTTATAGATCAGAGCAGACCTGAGACATGCTGTTTTTCTCAGTCACTGCTGTTGAGCTGATCATCCGGTCGCCGTATGGAAACATCAGACACGTAGCAGAAACTCTGACACTCCTAATGCTCTTTTCAAGACGGGATGGCCACTGGACGAAGAGGATGCATCCTGTAAGTTGACATGATTGTAGCTATTTCGGGGGGTGGATTGCGATGATTACAGCGCTGGAGACCATGGGTGAATGCTTTATGAATATTTCATGTAAATGTAAGTGCCACTTACTGGACACAAGGCCTGATTGATGTGAAAGTGCCTTTCAATGCCTCGACTCTGAAGGCTCTCAGACGCCCTCCTTCAGCTCCTGCTTCAAGCGGCTGCACTAATAGCAGAATAAAGATGTATTTAACTGGAGAGCTCTTCATTAATGCTCTTCGTTAAATAAAAGTAGCCATATAGGATTTGTGTCAGTCAGAGATATGAAAAGAACTGATGGGAAACACGATGAAAAGGAAAATGCTGCTTTTAGCTACAGAGCGCTCTGCTATTTTGTTTGGCCAGCTTTTATAAAGCTGTGCTTTATTTGGTCATGAGCGGCTGAAGGCCCTGGCAAAGAAAGAAATGCTGCTGATCGTTCAGGCTTAAGAGAAAAAAAAAGCATTAGTGCTTTCAGAGGTGAGCAGACAAACAGAAATCTGATCTTCAGAAACACTTTGTCTATTGACTTGCGGTCAGATAGTTCAGCATTTCTAAGCTCTTATTTTATATATACTAAGCATCGTGTGCTTTCTAAAATATCAGAGAAAAATCATTTTGAAGATGAAACCACAGCACAGTTGGTCTGCAAACTTAACGTTCAGCATGACTAAAAGCATTCATTACACAGCCCTTAATTAAACCACATACATTCTTCTATTAATGGAGTTTCATTATCAGAGCATTATCAATCTCTTCTCCTTAATGAATCTTACAGATAGGATGGGTGGGAATGTGTGTGGTAAGGAACAGACGTACAGTAATCTCATTAACGAACACCCCTGAGGTCACAGGTCATCATCAGCATTCATTTGAGCTCTTTGTGTCTCGTGAATGAGCAGTGGTGTCTCTCCACGACCGTGTTTGATACAGATTCTGTTATGTTTTCATGAATTTTCTGTCACAACATCCTGGCAGCTGAGATGCCGTGCTCTTTATCAGAGCAGTAAGTCCATTCAAACAAGTCTCAGTGCTGACAAACAATATCTGACATGATCTGCTGTGTGCTGATCTACTTGGACCAAGAGCTTCTACTGTTACAACAACATAATACGTCACTGAAAATCCAAAGCTGTGTACACATTATAATACACAGCAGCCCGATGAATGTCTGTCTGTCTGAATGAATGTCTGTCTGTGAGTCTGTCTGTCTGCCTGTCTATCTGTCTGTCTGTCACTCTCTCTCTCTGTCTGTCTGTCTGTCTGTCTGTCACTCTCTCTATCTCTCTCTGTCTGTCTGTTTCACTGTCTGTCTGTCTGTCTGTCTGTCACTCACTCTCTCTGTCTGTCTGTCTGTTTCACTGTCTGTCTGTCTGTCTGTCTGTCTGTCTGTCTGTCACTCTCTCTGTCTGTCTGTCTGTTTCACTGTCTGTCTGTCTTTCTGTCTGTGAGTCTGGCTGTCTATCTGTCTATCTGTCTTTCTGTCTGTCTCTCTGTTTCTCTATCTGTCTGTCTGTCTGTCTGTCTGTCTGTCTGTCACTCTCTCTGTCTGTCTGTCTGTCTGTCTGTCACTCTCTCTCTCTGTCTGTCTGTCTGTTTCACTGTCTGTCTGTCTCTCTGTCTGTGAGTCTGTCTGTCTATCTGTCTATCTGTCTTTCTGTCTATCTGTCTGTCTTTATGTCTGTCTGTCTTTCTGTCTGTCTGTCTCTCTATTTCTCTGTCTGTCTGTCTGTCTCTCTGTCTGTCTGTCTGTTTCACTGTCTGTCTGTCTGTCTGTCTGTCTGTCTGTCACTCTCTCTCTCTGTCTGTCTGTCTGTCTGTCACTCTCTCTCTCTGTCTGTCTGTCTGTCTGTCACTCTCTCTCTCTGTCTGTCTGTCTGTTTCACTGTCTGTCTGTCTCTCTGTCTGTGAGTCTGTCTGTCTATCTGTCTATCTGTCTTTCTGTCTATCTGTCTGTCTTTATGTCTGTCTGTCTTTCTGTCTGTCTGTCTCTCTATTTCTCTGTCTGTCTGTCTGTCTCTCTGTCTGTCTGTCTGTCTCTCTGTGAGTCTGTCTGTCTGTCTCTCTGTCTGTCTGTCTGTCTCTCTGTGAGTCTGTCTGTCTGTCTGTCTGTCTGTCTGTCTGTCTGTCTGTCTGTCTGTCTATCTGTCTGTCTGTCTCTCTGTCTGTGAGTCTGTCATCTGTATGTCTGTATGTCTTTCTGTCTATCTCTGTCGACTGTCTCTCTGTCTCTCTGTCTGTCTATCCATCTAAACATTATTAAAATTAAAAGCATACCGTATCAGAGCTAACGAAAAGTTAAAATTTTATTAGTCAACAAACACTAAATAATTCACCAAATGTATTGTTAATGTTAGTTAAGGTATTGCCAAACGTTAACTAAAGTTGACTGTATGCAAAGCATTACCTTCTTAACGATGAGGCTTCGCAGATGATCTCATAATCAAGCTCGCACTCAAAGGAGATATCGAGGAGTGTAGAAATGAGTGCAGCTGCAAATATGTAGTTCGTTGTGGAGAAGAGTATCTAGCAAAATGTTTATTTTTTTCTTTCCACAAAGAACGCATCTATTTAGCCGATCAAACACTGTAGCTATGGTAATATGCTTTAAACACATTTGTCTCGTAAGTTTCTCATCTATAAATCCATCACCCACTGGTCTGGTTTCATTTGTAGGCGGTCTGAATTCAGTGCTAATACTTACATTTCATTTCAGAAATCCAATATATACTTTTTAAATTCTGAATGAGGTTTGTTTCACTATTTTCAAATTCAACTTTCAAATTTTACACTATTTTCAAACGCTCGCGTACTCACGTCGTTAACATGAATGTGGTGGGACTAGCATAAACTGACCAATCATTATTTTGACAAGCATATGGTAAGCACCTATAGGAAGAGGGAAAATTAATCAACTACCTGAAATTGACCATGAAAACTCACGTTAAATATATTTTAAAGCACATATATGAAGTTATAGTGACACTATACATTTATAATTATTATCTTTTGATAAATAACCAGTTGGAAAATTATCAGCTTCTCACTGGGTGGACACAGCTGAAAATGTGTGGGCCATTGCCCCCCTGGGTCCACCCAGCTTCACCACTGGTAGTAGCTAATCAGTGATGTCAAGGTAAAATACAGTAAAATTCATGCAGTTAGTTAATGACATGTAATCAAACAGATGGTGAACACTATTTACTGCAATGATTATATGTTTTGATTAATTTTGAAGCAAAATTTGGTCGTTTTGTATGTTTCTTTGAGGGTTGACATCATCTGAGGAAGATGAAGAATCAGTCATCTTTGCTGCAGCAGCGTGTGAAGGTGAGGCAGATCTCTCTCTTAGCCGCTAGTCATGGCTCCAGTGTAAATGCACACATTTTAACAGGCACAGAGAGAATGGCAAGAATGTTCAGAAGCAGATGTAAGTGTTAGCGTGCCACTGTGACCTGCAGGGCAATTATTCCTCTGTGTGTCTAATGGAGGCCAAACACTGATGGTGCAGAGGAGGGGACGCCTGCCAATCACAACACGGACAAATAGCACTAAGAGCGGCCCATTTACACGCGGCCCTGGATGAAGCTTGTCATGGTGTCATTTCCTTTTCAATGAGGACGGCAGTCTGAGGCGGCAGGCCTGTGTTTTTCTCGCAACGTCTCTCTCTCCCTCTCTCTACTTTTAGGCATGCCGTTCCCTTCATTTCTCCCTCAAAGCAAAATAAATGGTGTCCATGTGAAGTCGAGCAGAAAAGTGCCACTGATGGAGGGAAATGCAAATTGCTGCACTTAAAAAGGCAGATGCTGGAGTCTGACGGGGAGTGTTTCCTGCGCAGTCTCCTGATGATATTTCCGGCTGTGTTTTGGAGGAACGTGTGGTGATTTACATCAGACATCACGCATGTGTCAGGATCGGCAGCCCGTGGAACGCATGTTGTTTGAAGATGGTTTGATGAGGTTCTTCTTACCTGTGCTAAGAATTAATGACTGAACACGTCCTCTACCAGAAAGACAAATACGGTCGATCACGCACCACTTCTGACAGATTTATCGAGCAATTAATGCTACGGCAAAGTGTGAACACATCCCCACAGAACACCTTCTGTGTGTTGTTCTGCTAAATGACATGCTAATGAAAGCTTTCAAATATTCTGTGTGTTTCCAGCCAATGACTTCAGTCTAGAAGACAAAGAACTGCAGCAAACTCCACAACCTTCGCTCACACTTTCATTTAACATCTGATTTTGTGATTACTGAGTTCATGCAATTAAACACACACACACACACACACACACACACACACACCTGAAACTGCAGCATTGTGTTCATTGTGTGCAGTGAATGTGTACATTGACACATTTCTCAAAAAAGAGAAATGCTTTTCGGCTTTTCACACACTGTCAGGGAGATGTTTTCTTTTTGCACCGATACAATTTTAACCATGTTCTTATTCAGCACAAGCTCTGAGTCCTGATGAATAGAGCTTCCAGTCAAGAGTTTGTCACTTCATAGTTTTGGGATTGTGTTTATTGATTAGAGATTTTGGCCCCAGTTTTTATTAGGTGTCTTTAACTGCTATGCACTTTAGCCATAAAAATTAATAGTTAGGTACAGTGAACTTATTGTCTTTAGCTGTTTAGCTGCTGTTGAGGTGGGATATGGGTTTAGGACAGGTTAGGTGTGTTAAGGGGTAGGGGTAGTTAATTAGTAAATTGGTTACACATGTAACTGCATTTATATATATATATATATATTACTACAATGTAATTCATAAAATAAATAAAATAAAAATATAAAAACACAATATAAATTGGGCCTGAGATTTTATGTATGCGATTATGTATGAATATATATATATATATAGTATGGAGTATGGCTCTGCGACGCAGCGTCTCGTTCCTTCGAGGAACTAGGGTTACATTCGTAACCTAGAGACGTTCCTCTTCAGGAACTCGAGCTGCGCCGAGTGCTTTGGGGAACGATGTGCCAGCACTGCCAGACTACCAATCCCCTGCCTAGTGTTTATCTGAAGAGCACAGCTAAGGCAAGAGGACAGAAGAGCCAAGAGCGATTCGCATATCAAGATTGTAAAATCTGGCAAATGTAGAAGGTGTGGACCATCCCGCAGCATTGCAGATGTCCAAGAGGGACACACCTGCTAGAAAGGCCTTAGAGGCAGCCATACTCTGCGTAGAGTGAGCCTTGGCTCCCAAAGGAAGGGGAAGACCAGAGGACTCATAGGAGATGTTAATAGCCTCGACTAGAGGCAGGGGAACCCTTTTTAGGAGGACCGTAGCAAAGCAGCAATTGGTCAGATTTTCTCCACAGGGCAGCTCTGTGGAGATATGCATCCAGTGCAGTAACAGGGCAGTCTTAAGGGTCAGAAGTCTATCTGAAATATCTTGAATTGGCTCGAATGGAGCTTTACAGAGAGCCTCTAATACCACAACCAAATCCCACGGGGGAATACGGGACCGTACTGGAGGTCTCAGCCTCAGTGCACCATGGAGGAAACCTGTAAGTAAGGGGTGCCTACCCACTGACTGACCATCGAAAGGGATGTGGTAAGCAGCTATGGCCCCCACGTACACCTTTAAGGTGGAGTGAGTTAACCCTGCAGAGAGCCTAGCTTGTAGAAACTCAAGAACTATACCAACTGGGCATTTTACAGGATCAAGCTGGCAGTCTCTGCACCATGAGATGAAGAGTTTCCACCTCAGGGCAGGCATGTACTGGCCATCGTGACTACCGGGAGATTCCCGGTGGGCCGCGGTCTGGTTGGGCCGGTGCGTTATGTATTTTGTTTTTAAATCATTAATAATCGCAAATATATGCGTAATTATATTGTTGTATGGTACAATTCCGGCCTTATGTGTCTCTCTCATGAAGCTGCATGATGCTTTTTTTTTTTTTTTTTAACGTTAGTCACAATAATTTATTTAAAACATTACAAAAAGCAGTATAAAGAACAGATAAAACGACGCGTGCGCATGATGCTGATGCGAGCTGCGAGACGTGACGTGTTCACTGCTCATTGGCGGAGGGACCGAATCAAAGGAGGGGCCGAACGTTGAGAGAGAGAAAACGACAAGCACTTGAGGCAGATGCCACCAATGTGTCAAGATATATAAATTATTTGCTGGAAGGCAAAAGATTCAGTGAAGATGTCAGCAGGGCGGGACTTTACTGCTGAGGTGAGACAGAAGTGTAATGATACACGGAGGCTACTGCATTGTTTTGTTTCAAAAAGTTAGGATATTCCAGCTGTAATATGCCACCACTCACTGATCTATATAAATTACATTTAAAATTCTCAGCTCTCAGGTTCTGTCCATTTTATTACAAACTTCAGACAATACCGTTTTGGCTTCAGAAAATGTGACGTGACATATCGCTTTAGCGCCTCAGTTCAAGTAAACGGATCATCTGTTACTTTCTGCTTAAAGATACAGTATAACTTACCGACATGTATATATGCCTCATAAATAATATCTATCAATCAGTCATCAGTCAAAACAGCAGGAGAACAATTATTTCACAGAATGTTACATTTACCTCAAGAAAGCCATTTAAAGACCATAGCAGGTTAGTTGAGAAAAATAGCCATAAGAAAGGAGTATTTTGCTAAATATGTGCACTATAGTACATATTTATTATATTTTCACCTGCCATTAAATAATTGTTATTATAATGAAAACTGCATTACATTTAATTGTTTTTAACATGTAATAATACAAGCTGATGCTCTATGTCTCTGCATATTTACAGCATTTATGTGAGATATATTTTTTCAATTTGTAATCAATTGAGAAAAAAATCTCTTAAAGTGCCAGGGAGAAGACTTATACCTACTGTCGGTCTGTGTCATTGTGAACATAAGACAAAGAGAAATAACTCACTGCTCTTGAATAACAGCTTTAACAAGGATATATATGTATGTGTGTGTGTGTGTGTGTGTGTGTGTGCGTGTGTGTGTGTGTATGTGTGTTAAGTGAAGTATTTTATATTTGGATATGCAATATCTGTACCTGAAAACGGTGCTATGATCTTTTTTTCTTATTTCATTACTGTTTGTTCACTTGTCTTCATTAATGTTTGAACTTAATAGTTAGTGTTTATTGTGGTATTGAAATTGGAATTGTGAGATGAGATTGCAGCTTATTTACAAAGAAAACAAAAGCAATTTTATTTTAATTTATGTATTTATTTTTGGCAGGGCAAGTACAGTTTTGAACCCTAGCATTGAGCTCTGCATATGACTATATAAGCCAGTCTACTTCAAGGATTTTTAAAGGCCTTTGATTATGTTAAGAAAATTTTAAAATAAATCACTACACAACATTCTTTGTTTTAATTACTCTTTTATTTTACTGTAGAGCAGTGGTCTTTATAAATCACGTTTACTGTAGATCAGTGGTCTTAATACTATAGCCTACTATAGCAGCTAACAGGTCAGAGATATTTAAAATAAAGCCTGATAAAATCATTTGCATTTTCTTTGTTTATTATTTTAATATTTTTTTTTCTTGGTTTTGATAGTAATACATTCTAATCAGTAATTTTACATGCAGATTAATGTATGTATAGACGTGTAGTGTGTGTGTGTGTGTGTGTGTGTGTGTGTGCGCGCGCGCGTGCGCATGTTTACATGTGGGCCAGTCTGGATGAAGTCCAGGGCTGATTTTTTGTCCCAGTCCAGCCCTGCCTCAGGGCGTACAGTTTCCTCATAGAGGGAGCTCTGGATTAGAGGAGGGTCTCAACAACCTCAGTTGAAACACCGGAAGCTATGAATTGTGCCCCCTCAGGGGCCACACCCACAACTTCCACAGCTCCGGGCGAGGGTGGATTATTTTGCTCTGCGCCTGAGAGAGTAGATCTGTCCTGATCGGAATCTCCCATGGAGAGCCATCAAGGAGAGAGCTCAGATCTGCGAACCATACTCTGCCTGGCCAGAATGGGGCTACTAGCAACAGACGGACCCCGTCCAGGCGTACTCTGGCCAGAACTCCCGGGAGCAGAGCGATGGGGGGAAAGGCGTACAGACGAAGCCTCGGCCAAGTCTGTGTCATGGCATCTAGTCCCAGTGGAGCAGGGTGAACTAGAGAGAAACAGAGGGGACATTGCGATGTCTCTTGAGTCACGAAGAGGTCAACCTGAGCATTGCCAAATATCTGCTATATCTGCTTCACCACCTCGGGATGAAGCATCCATTCCCAGGGCCTCGGCCCCTGTCTTGACAGCATATCTGCTCCCACATTCAATCTCCCAGGAATATTTTTTTAGTGAGTGAAGTGACATTCAGCCAAGTATGGTGACCCATACTCAGAATTTGTGCTCTGCATTTAACCCATCCGGAATGCACACACACAGAGCAGTGAACACACACACACACACACACTGTGAGCACACACCCGGAGCAGTGGGCAGCCATTTATGCTGCGGCGTCCGGGGAGCAGTTGGGGGTTCGATGCCTTGCTCAAGGAAACCTAAGTCGTGGTATTGAAGGTGGAGAGAGAGCTGTTCGTGCACTACCCCCACCCACAATTCCGTCCGGCCCGAGACTAGAACTCACAACCCTTCGATTGGGAGTCCAACCCTCTAACCATTAGGCCACGACTTCTTATATACTGCTCTTAACAAGAGGAGTTTGCCCTGGGACCACAGGAGGATCTGGTATACCAGCTTGTATAAGGGGCGTGAACGCAGACCTCCCTGGTGATTGATATAAGAGACCACCGATGTGTTGTCGGTGCGCATCAACACATGACAGCCTCTCAGGTCTGGGAGGAAATATTTCAATGCTCGATACACTGCTAGCATTTCTAGACAATTGATGTGCATTGTCAGATAGCGACCGTTCCACAGACCGTGGGCAGGGTGGCCACTCATGACCGCACCCCAACCGGTGAGGGACACGTCTGTCGCTAGCGTTACACGGTGACCAAGAGCTCCCAACATCGGGCTCTGATTCAAGAACCAAGGTTTCTTCCATATGTCTAAGGCATGAAGGCATCACCGCTTGACCTTGATAGTTCGGAATGGATTTCCTCGCAGAAAAAACCCCTTGGTCTTGAGCCACCACTGTAGGGGCCTCATGTGCAGGAGGCCAAAAGGCATCACGTTGGACGCAGCTGCCATGAGCCCTAACAGTCTCTGAAACTGCTTGACAGTGAGTGACTGGCCTTCTCTGACTCTCTTGACTGAGGAAAGGATTGACTCAATCCGAGCAGGAGACATACGTGCCTGCATAGTGGTCGAATCCCACACTATGTCTAGATAGGTGGTTCTCTGAACTGGAGAAAGTACACTCTTCTTGGCGTTCATTCTCAAACCCAGCTCCCCCATATGGGCGAGAATGACACCTCGATGTCGAACCGCCATCTGCTCTGACTGAGCTAAAATCAACCAATCGTTGATATAATTCACAATGCGGATGCCCTGCATACGGAGGGCTACCAGAGCCACATCTACACATTTCGTGAACGTGCGGGGTGAGAGTGCAAGGCCGAAGGGAAGTGGTTTATATTGGTAGGCTTTGCACCCAAAAACAAACTTTAGAAACTTCCTGTGTTGTGTAAGATTGGATATGTGGAACTATGCATCTTTGAGATATATTGTGACAAACCAGTCCTCGGATCTGATTTGAGCTACAACCTGTTTGACAGTGAGCATTTTGAACTTCAGTGACATGACTGAGAGGTTTAATTGACGTAAGTCTAAGACCAGACGCAACCCCCCATCCTTCTTTGGAACTATGAAATACCGGCTGTAAAACCCGGACACCCTGTCTAGAGGAGGGACCACCTCGATGGCTTCCTTCCTTAATAGGGTATTCACTTCTTGTTCCATCACCAGAGCCTGCTGGGGGACGACGACTGTCGGTGTAGCCCCATTGAACTAACTGGGAGTGACACTCGCGGGAGACCGATGTGCCCTGAAACACTGGCAGGGTTGGCAGACCGGCCTCCAGAGGGCACTGGGGTGAGACGGGTACCGTATAATGAGGTGGACACCGCTCTACCCCAGTAGGGGCTACCCTCAGGGTCACAGTGCCTCTGGCGTCAGGACCTCTTTGTCGAGGACTTCCTAGCTTTGATAATTGTACAAAGGTCTGATTTAGCTTTGGAAGTCCCCGACTTAGACCCTCGGTCCCGGCGTTGGAGAGCACGAGTGGCGATGCTCTGCTTTTGAGCCTTACGGTATGAGGAGCTTGCTTGTGGCGTGGGTATCTCCCGCCCAGATAACCCACGAGAGCGACGAGAGAGGAAACTCTGGAACGCCGCCGCCTGTTTGCGTGCCTCCTGAAACCTGTCAACGACGGTATTGACTGTGTCGCCGAACAGGCCCGAGGCTTGAAGCGGGGCATCCAGGAGGCAGACCCTGTCATGCTCTCTTATCTGAGACAGGGTCAGCCATAAATGCCTCTCCGCGGCCACCAAGTCTGCCATAGACCGCCCAGTCACGCGAGCGGTCTCTTTGGTGGCGCAGAGGGAGAGATCAGCAGTCCGTCTAAGCTCTGCAATATTGTCGGACTTGATCCCCTCTCCCTCGTCTACATCTCTCAGCAGGTCAGCCTGATATGCTTGGAGGACGGCCATAGTGTGAAGGCACGCCCCTGCCTGACCTGCTGCCACATAGCCCTTGCCCATTAACATGGATGTTGTTTTTAACGGTTTTGTGGGCAAGGCCGGAGCCTTCAGAGACGATGCCGAAGCAGGTGACAGATAGCTCGCAAGCGTCTGCTCAACCCGGGGCACCACTCTGTACACTCGCTCATCAAGCCCCAAGACATTGCCGTAATATTGAGAGTTGGGGCCGAAGAGACGGGTTGAATAAGGGTGTTTCCATGACCTCGCTATTTCTTCATGGAAGTCGGGAAAAAAGGGAAGGCTCCGGGCTGGAGGTGGCTGTCTCAGCCGCAGAAACCGCTCATCTAATTTACTTTTCTGCGGTTCAGATTTTTTCTCTGCAGGCCACTCGATTTTCAATTTATCAACTGCACGAGTAACCATCTCCAGCAGCTCCTCATACTGGGGCAATAGGGGTGGGGAATCCCTAATAATAGTCTCCACATCCACCTCATCAGACGAAGAGAGGTGGAGTGTCGACCCCTCGCCCTGGGGGGAAGAAACAGACGAGCGTGCTTCCGAACCCAGGGTTTGGGCGCTGGATCTGGCAGATGAGGAAGGAGATAAGGACTGGCCCGTCTCCATACCCTCCGCCAGATCCACCTGTGAACCCCACAAGTGCAGCAGCCGCTCTGCCTCGGCAGAAGCGGGGCCAGCACCGCGGGGAACGCTGGCGAAGGCTCCATCCTCGAAGAGATCGGCAATCATTCACAAAGTTATCAGTCCCTCGAGAGCCGACTCAGCGTGCTTCTACCCCTAGGCAAACCACGCATAAATCATGTGTATCCCCAGCCGTGATGTAGCGTGGGCAGGGAGGAACACACAATTTATAGCGGGATCTGGATTCACCCTTCATTTGTCTAGTCTTAGCTTTGCTCTTAGGCATTATGTTGCTTTATTGGGACAGACAACAATAAAACACTCACAAGACAGAGTTTTGAACATGCACACACAGAGCACTTGATGAAAGACGTGAAGCTGAAGCCAGCTGCGTGGCACGTGCCTTCATAGCTTCCTGGTTGCTACGTCACCCCGCCTGTGATGTCACGCACTTCCATTGGACAGACTGCACACGATATTCAGAGTTGATCTTGCCGAAAGCAAACCCCAAATCATTTTTAATCTCTCTCATGTTGGTCCAAACCCGTAAACTGTTATTTGTTTAAAGGGATGATTATTAATGAATAATGACTTTAACTGGGGTCTGTCCCTCATACAGCTGGATTTATATGGACTGCTTTAACCCTTGTGTG
The DNA here is from genome assembly GCF_023724105.1 of Carassius gibelio. Taxonomy (NCBI): domain Eukaryota; kingdom Metazoa; phylum Chordata; class Actinopteri; order Cypriniformes; family Cyprinidae; genus Carassius; species Carassius gibelio. Next base: position 3,016,539 of record NC_068412.1, on the reverse strand, counting down.
GTGTTCATATTTTTTTCTTTTCAGCCAGTGTTTGTGCATTTATTTGTTTTGTTTTTAAATTCAACACAATCAAACTATTTTATGTTAAATACTCAAAAGATGTTTACTTCATCCCAATTGCAAGCAATATAAACCGCATATATAGTTAATAGTTGACCTTTGTCTTTGTAAGATCACATTTATGGATTAATAACACTATTATGGTGTTTCTCCATTTGTGATTCATGTACAGAATGTGGTTCTGTGCTGAGTTTGATTTGGGAAATGGCTGATATTTGATCTGATGTCCCTGTCATTGGTCTCTGACTCATGGCTTAGTCCTGGGCTTTTATGATGGCAGGTTTGAGAGAACCATGCTCAGGCCTCAGTCTGCTAATGCTTGTGTCACGCTGTGTCCAGCGCTCATTGATTAGCATGACAGTCACTTGTCACAGCTTTGCCATAAGAGGCTTCCTCTTTCTGCTCTCACACGTCCTGCCTCTTCAGCTTCACCTTCCACTGCGCTTTTAAATCTGAGCTGACAGCACATTTGACTAAAAACTGTCAGCCCTTTGTTTGGCTCCTAATTCAACGGTCACTTTCAATTAGTTTTTATCTCATCCCAAACAATGCAGCATGTAAAGTTCCTCCAGACCGTCCATCTGACCTCGCGAACCTGCAGCTCTGTGTGTTTGTCAGAGAACAATGGGTTAAAAAAGTCTTGAGGGTTTGGATAGCTGCTCAAAACAATGTGGATTTATTTAACCCTTGTGCTGAAAACACTTCACCTAATGTTAAAAATGACCTGCCTTTTAAAAAGCTGCTCATAAATGTCTCATTATTCTTTATTATTACAAAAAAATATTGTTTTCTTTTAGTTAGCAGAGGTAATTTTCTTTGTCTCACTGATCTGAGCTCATGCACCTTTGTTTTTGAGTAATAAAAAGCATAATTTTTTTTATAATTTTGGCAATCATAAACTCAGATCAATGAGGCCAAACAGAGAGTTCAGTGCCAAAAACAAAACCTGTGCTAATTCAAAGAAATAAAAAAAAAAGTTATTAAAAAAAAGTTACATTTTTTTTAAAAAAAATGTAAAAATAACTTTTTTAAAAGTTATTAAAAAATGCAATAACGTAACATTTTCTACATTTTCTAACAATACTGCATTTTTTTGTATATTTTGTATATTTAAAAAGTATAAATATTTTTTTTATAAATATATTTTGCCTTCCATATATTTCAATTGCTTCCATATATTTTTTGCTTACATATTAAGTCTGAATCAAAATATAGTTTCACTTTCATATATATTTGCAATTTTGGTGAAAATAATATAATCTCTGAAATATGAGATTAATGTGCTGCCAGACTTTGCTTCTCTTTAATCACGCATTAGCGTTGTGTTCCTGTGCTGAAAACCCTTTTTCCTCTCTTTAGCTGAAACCCTCCAGCGCTGTTATCCGGCCGGAAGTGACGATCTGGCTAGTTATCATGAAAACAGAGAAGCAGTATTTATTTTAGCATCAGCAAATGCTGTGTAAGCAGCTTACAGTGTTTGTTTGGCTTGTTGTTTAGGTTAGTATTTGTTATGCGGATATTTAATCCAGGAGAAGTAAACTTATTTGGATGCTTAACGGATTAATAAAATGCTCTGCGCAGTCACAGTGATAACATGTCTTCTGTTTTTCTGTCTGTTTCAGTGACAGCTCAGGTTTGTTTGTGTCTGAATGTGGCTCGTATCAGCACAGGCTGTAGTCGTAAGAGGTGAAGCTCGTGGTGTTTTGCTGTGCTTCACAATGAGCTTTGTTTCTGTGTGCCGCTGATACCGCCGAGTAGGAAGCACACGCTCGGCCCAGACTACACAGCGCTATCACATCCAGCTCTTATCGCAGCTAAGTCCTTTAAGGTTCCATAACAGCAATTAGCATTTTCTTCCTCTTCTGTGAAATTCACAAAGAAATTATGCTGTATCATCTCAATCAAAGCTTGTTGTGTCTCATCTGAGAGCACCACATGATGCTAATGGGTTAATTCTGTAAACTGCATTTCCTCGCAGTGTGTTTATGGAGAGAAAGCAGAGAGTCCGGGCCAAAGAAAATAACACAAGCAGCTGCGCTGGTTCTTAACTGACTCTTATAATCAGTGAGAAATGCTCCTCAAGACTATAGAGAACATCACACTGAACCACCAGCAGAACAACATCAGAAGAAGGAGCTGTGAGAAAACAATACAGTTCTTTCTAAAACAAGCGCAACATTTTCTCCAAAGTGATTTCCGTCACTTAAAAAACATTTTAGCAAGTTCAGAGGGTGATGTATGGCTTCTAGAGTATCATATATCATCACTCAGTTGTGTGGTTAATAATGATAATAATTGTGTTGCTGAACTGCTGGTAAAGGACTACACTACCCATAATCCTCTGATAGTAGAACTCCACCAATCACACACCAGTGAAACAGCAGAAGAGCTCAGCAGCTGTTTCTGTAGGTCAGTAGTTTAATATTGTACAGTTGTTTCAGATTCAGTGCTGTTCCATCACACTCATTAAAGAAGACGGATCACAGAAATTAAATGTGCTGCAATTCATTTTACAACTAGTTTGTTTGGGCTTTACTGTAGAATCTTACTTTCTGATAAATCCTATGGAGAAAAGAAAGTTGGTGGAAGCGGGCATTCACTGCTGCGTCTGTTATCACCTCTGACACTCCTTTCATTGTTTTTCAGATCAACAGCCCATTTGATGAGCTAAAATAAGGAGCTTGTATTTCCTTTCAGTTTACAGGTAACTTTCCTCCAAAGACTAGAGACTGAATATCACACTTTTGTCATTGTTCTGACTGTGTTAAACTTTAGGACTAAACGAAAGCCAATATCCTGAAAACTGTTACTGTTTAGATAAAATTATCAGCAAATGATTTTAGAATAGTTTGAGTTCTACAGTAAGTTCATCCACAGTAATGGTGATTATGAAACATATGAACATGCTCTCATGTGTGTGTGTGTGTGTGTGTGTGTGTGTGTGTGTGTGTGTGTGTGCGCGCGTGTGTGTGTGTGTGTGTGACTTCTGTATTTTGGGGATAAATTTGTATACAGAAGTGAGCTAAATCTGACAATATCTCCAAAAACCTCCTTTTGGGGACGTCCTCATTTGCAAAACTGGTATAAAAATAAAGTAAACAAAGTTTTTTTGTTTTGTTTTTTTTATTGTAAAAATACAGAAAGTTTCCTTGGGTTAGGTGTAGGGTGACATAATATACAATTTGTACAGTATAAAATCCTTAAAGCCTATGGAATGTCCCCATTTAGATAGCTACAGTAAATAAGCGTGTGTGTGTGTGTGTATGTGTGTGTGTGTGTGTGTGTGTGTGTGTGTGTGCGCGTGTGCACATCTGATAGCTGTAACGTGAGAACACAGTGACATTCTGACAGTTGTGAGGACTGAATGTCCCCCACTGGGCCCCGGGGCATTTTAATTGGCCCACTTCCAAACAGTAGTAGAAATTGCTTTGAGGAACTGGGCTCTCTTAAAGAAATCAATGCAGATGTAATGATATCTGTAATTGTCTGCCACACTCCAGGGACACCATTAAAGCCCAGGATCAATGCAGGGAAGCAGTGAGGGTTAATTCTGTCTTTTTCTTCTCTGTAATGGCAGAGACACAATGGCATAGTTACAACTTTTTACAATTTGTATGGTCTTGGAGCTGCTTAATTGAGTCGAATGCGATTAGCTGAGTCCTTGCAACTGGAGAGCCCTTGATTCATGACAAAGCTTTACCTCGCTGCTCACAGGTGAAAGCATGAAGCTCATGGCCGAGTGTCAGACCTCTAGAGCTCCTAATGACCGATCAAACGCTCAGACCCAGCAGGAGTGGAGTGTGACCGTCGGGATATCATCCTCACTAAGAAAGAGAAGTGATAGCTAGAGATGTGTTAGGTGCCAGGGTAAAAGTTCACAGGTATTACCCTCTCAGGGTCAACATGGCCTTTGACTAATTACCTCACTAAACCTCGTGCCAATACTCTCTGGCCGAGTGCCGTGACTGGGGTCTGTTGTGAGGAACCCCCGAGTGCCCTACAGATAAACTGCCCAAGTGTGTGAGGATTGAGCTTGACTTTGACTTGAGGTCGAGGTCACATCAAGAATTACACACATATGGTACCAGATAAATGTGCTTAACATTTGCCGCCTTCTGGTTGCAGCAACTTCAGGACACAAATCTAGAGTGACCATTGTTTCTCTATTAAAGTTATGTGCAGGACTGTTTTCTTCTTCCCCTCCTCCTGAATTTCTGGCCTGCTCACGCAAACATTCTAACACTGAATATAATGTTTGTGCATCAGGGAGCCACTAACAAAATGCAGAGTATTTCAGTTACTTCGGATGCAGCTCGTGTTGGATACAGTGTTGCCAAATCCACATATTTGTACAAAACTCTGCTGATTTTAAATCCATGTGAAGGGCTGATTTTCTCCTGTGGGTTATAGGTTTGAAATATTGCAAAAATTACATTTGTACATTTGTAAGTTTTGGAAAGAAAATTTTAGGTATGGAAATGACATTTTCACATTTTGATATTTGGGACATGATCATTGCGCTACTTTGGGGGCTACTTTAACCCCCTTAAACCCAACAAACCCTAACCCACCCTCCACTGGTCTGTATCCTGCCCCTACTAATATGGTCATCCTAAACAAATCTTTGTTTAAGACACAAATCTGTTGTGTATTTGCATTGTTGGTTCCATGATCACTAAAAGATTCTTTCAGGGAACTAAAATGGTTCTGCTATGGCATCACTGCAAAAGCACCCAAGTGTGGAAGTGCCAATTCACCAGTTGTCCTGCTCATTATAATCTGCAGATAGAAAGCATAAAGTAACAGGATTTAAAAAAAAAAGCTGGTGGAAAGATGCAGGCATCTCTTTGATTGACAGGATTAGATGAATAAGCTCCTCCCAAATACGTGTTTATGTCAGGGTTCCTCAACTCTGGCCCTGGAGGGTTCAGCTCTGATCAAATACTCCAGAACCAGTTGATCAAGGTCTTGAAGATTACTAGGCAGGTGAGTTTGATTAAGTTAGGGCAAAACTGGTTGATATAGTCAGTTTTCCTATTCATGTAGAGGAAACACTTTCAGCTTGATTGAGACTGATATGTTTTCAGTATTTCAGTTGTTCGAGGCTTTTCACCTCCCCTCTAAGACCAGCCTTTGTTTTATTTTTATGCATGTTTTTTTTTTTCACAGCGTATTTTTATGCCTTATTATCAATTATCAACGTGATGGATATTCTCTCATCATGGCTTCAGTTCATTAAAGTTGTTTACAGTCATTGTTTGAGAGTCAACGCTTTTCTATTTCCATGCCAACAATCAATCTCCTTCCTCTTTTGCTCTGAAATTAATTAATGTTTATATTTGAGAGTGTTAATATTGTCTGGTGTTTCCGAGACATTGTAATTCCTCCATGAAAAATTCACCAATTACCATAAAATGTATGAATGATAATTATGGAACAATGTAATGTCAATGGTTCCCTGATTAATCCCTGCGAACACAGCCAAATGGTGTATGCAGTCGCTTACTAATTGATAAGCAATTTCATTTATTCTTAATTACTGGGAGGCCCATTTTCACGATTAGACGTCCAAGCACACTTATCCGTTCGGGCTGATGCTCGCGCTGCATTAAGCCGTCTTCCTCGTCCTCCCGCTGCACTTTTGAAGGCGTTCAGTCCCATGACTCAAACACAGCACTGCAAGGTTTCATCCGCACGGACGCAGTGTGAATGTGGCCGCGATGAGGAAAACCCACATCATTATCTGAGGCAGAGGCAGAAGAAACAGTCGGCCATCGTTCGCTTCGAAGGTCCTGTGGTGCAAATGCGAGGGGCGACCGGCCTCAGCGCTCCTCAGAGCGTTTGTGTGCTGATTATCTCAGGGCTGAATTCTTCATTTGGTCACACCTCTGCTCCTGAATGGTCACCTTTGAGAAGATTAACCCCTTCATTAAAAACGCCTGAGCGGGGTCACTCCACTGCCTGCCTTTGATCTACCAGCTATGGAGAAATTATTAGCAATTTCTAAGCCCTGCCATGTGATTTGTTTTTGTAAATTGTTAGAAATGATTTCTAATCCTATTATGTGTCCCAGGGGTGAAGCTGCATTAAGTGCATGAGGCTTTTGTGGTGTAGGGTAGCAGTGAAAACAGACGGGACCCTGGGAATACAAGCAGACCCAAACCCTACAGCTCGGGCAGGTAAAAGATCTCGGACGCTCGTGTGGGCAGCCACCGCTTTCTGACTGGGAGCAACGCATATCCAGGAGGAAAAAATAATTTGCAATTTCTACACCTCCAATCTCCTTTTCAGGACCCGAGACTTCACAGAACAAAAGTCAGCGCCTCAGTCTAAATCTTGTCTGACAATGCGTAGCAGCCCGTGCTATTTTGGGCCCTTTGTGATGCCAATCTCCCATCTCTCCTGTGACATTTCTCCAAAGAAAAAGTAGATTTCCTAGAGACTCTGCCCTTTGAAACTTCCACAGTGTGTTCTGGAGCATTCAGGGTCCTTCCCGCCAGTTCCACAAAACGAGGAATCACATTGTTTTGCATGAGCACATTGTGCTAAAATCAACGGAGAGTAGAGTTTTTCATAAATCATAACATTTTAATTTACATAAAAAGGGAAAATATATTTTTAACTAAAACATTTCTAATGTTAATTTCACCGGTTTGTATTGTACGTCTCTAAAGCCTTATGTTAAAAATGTTTTGTGGCCAACAGGGAATATTTTTTCACTTAGTGATGAGCACAAGACACTTCGGTTTCATTAGTACCTCGCGTGAATCTCGTCTGGTCAGAGACCCACGTAACTTCCCTTCAGCATCGAGTAGCTCCTGGAGCTGGCAAAGACTCAACATCACATTAATTTGCCACAGAGGATTTGGATATCATGCCATGTCATTATTCAGCCAAATGAAAAGAGGGGGGAAAGTCACTCTAAATAACACACTTCTAATTGGCTGTGTTTTGTGGTTAATTTCCATAAAAAGGCTGAGAGCAGCCCACCTCTCCTGGCAGGGTTTGGAGCTGTGGCTCTTTCCACCATTAATCAGAGAAACACTCGTTCAGCTCGAGCCTCGGAGGGCAACGGGTCGCACTGTTAAATAGAAAGGGACTGACACTATATCTTCTCCAGAGCACTGTAATTGTATAGGTGTAAATTACTGTTAGAAATGCTCAGCTGAAAACGGGCAAGTTTGCAGAAATGCTGTGCTTTCCAGAAGGGCTCTCTGCGTGAGAGTGTTTAAAAGTGGAAGGCAAAGATGGAAAAACATTGACAATTTAACATCTAGACCGTGCATTTGTGAAGAGCTAATTATGCATATATGTTTTTGTCACAAAGACTAATATAATCGTAGGAAAACACATGGCATCAGAAAGCTGTAAGTGCTGTTGCATTCCTTTACATTGTGTGCACTGTGTTATTCAGGATCTGGTCAAAGCTGCTCTTTGTGACGGTGGCATTGAGAGGCGTTCGGACCGCTACTGTACCGGCGCTGCGGTGGAGCCCGTAATGCACCGTGCACGACCCTGCTGCTGTGATTTTCCGGCTGTCATTTAGTTCTGGGTACTGAGGGCCACTGAATAAAGGTGGTCTTAACAGAGCGGCCCCCTCCCTCCAGGCCCTGGGCATTACGGGATTAATTTGGTTTGCGTGGACTCAAGCTAGCGTTTGTATCCCAGCCTTATCGTCTTTTAAAGCCTCCTCCGAGAGCGTAAGATACTTTATGTGATAGCTCCTGAATTATTTCATAGGCTGGGTTTAACATCACGCATAATGACATTCAGTCTCTCCGTTTCCCAAGAACAATTTCAACGAGAAGCTTACAGTAAGAGGGCATTAAAATGAGCACTTATATTTCCAGTCCGGTCATCAAGCTTAAGCATGGGGGGGGCTAATAGTCGCATTTCTTTTTCACCAACTGTAGTGTTGACTGTTCATCAAGCTCAACCTAAATAATTTTGAGCCCTGTTCACGGAAAGTGCTGGATCTTTCTGCTCAACCAAACAGTGAAAACTTTATCGCTGCCTCACAAAGGTGGTTGGAAGGCTCTGCATGATGATTATTTGTTTAGTAAAGCAGCCATGTTGGACTGTTCTCCCACCGGTCCACTTTAGAGCTTCATAGATGGAGAACAAAAAGATGGAGCTGCCAAGTAAAGCTTTATGAGGACAACTTAACATAATGGTCAAATAAATACTGGTGTTAAAAACAAGACGTACCAGCCATTACCATCTATCTGACTGACATTTTCACTGCATTCCACTGATTTCACTATGTTTGTCTAAAATGACTGAAGAAATTGCTGAGATACAGAGCACAAGCCTCACATCCAGCATCCTACATAAACTAATGCCATTAATAAAACACCAGGAAACTCATTAAAGTGCTGTGTCTTTTTGAGACCATGCCATAGTAGAAGAATTATCAAGAGTGGCACTTTGATTCTGAATGAAATGCTTTTGCAAATGTAAAACTAAACAGACAAGGCTTTCTTGTTAATTTATCATGCTCCATCTACTTATAAAAAAAAGTTGAAGTAAAGCTAATACATTTACAGGAAGTAATACATTAACAAATCTGACAACAATGGTTATCGCATACGTTTTTTGTTAAGCTCTTTCTCTTTCCTAGCAGGAAGTTGAATTGTCTTTCTCTCCTCTCACTGGCTGCTTTGTGTGTCACCTGAGAGGTGGGCCTGCCTTTCTACTAGTTAAATAGCACTCATCACTTAATATCATGCGTTGTGTTCCTAACGGTTAAAGTGGCAAGTGCTGCAGGTCGAGTGTTTGATCATCAGAACCTGAGACTGTTGAAGACATTGAGCCCATTCCTCAAAGCAGCCTCGTTTCCAGGGCGCCTAATTTACAAGCGTGAGCGATGCCAACTCGTTCTCTGAGGAGAGCCAATTTTAACACCTCAAATGCTTTAATGCATCCCAGCTGACCTTAATTATGAAAGCACAGCGCTCACACACTCCGAGTGTCTGGATACCAGCCGCAAGCTCCTCTGGAACACGCTCAATGTTATTAGCTGCATCCTGTGAAGAAATCAATAAGACTAGAAAGGGTGAAATCACTGAATCTAGACCCCCTCTGCCCTTCCTCGCTGTCCCCGGAGGAATGTGTGTGTGTGTCTATTCGTATTCGTCGTAATCCAGCGGCAGCATCGTTCAGCAGTTAAGGACATCTGAGAATCAGCGTGCTGGGCCCGTTTTAAATTGACCCATAATGTTGAGTTATTGCATGGAACGCTCCGCCATCACTGCACTGATAAACTGCTCAGACAATAGATAACTTTTTATGTACCTCCTCATGCAGAGCACAAATATTATCACTAGTCCATGAATTAACTCTCGTCCACTCAGCTGCAGTTAAGAGCGGCTTTAATTAAAGATCAATAGTGTTGTGCCGTATATTCAGAGAATCCCAGGAGATCTGCCTTTCCACGTCTGTCTCTGATGAAAGGCTGCTCTTCTTCTGTCTGGTGTTTATGTATTATAGCGTTGACTGTGTTTGTCTGCACCTGTCGTTATTCCAGTAATGACACGCATGTGTTCAGCTCCTTGAGTCCGTGTCCTGGCTGCATGTGTACCTGGAGAGCAGGTGGAGCCGCCATCAAAGCTCTGGCCGCTCTGCAGTAACACACCTGAGGCTAGTGTTCACGGAGCAGGAGGCAGCGGCCGCAGGCGGATAAACTCCCTCAGATCTGTGTAATCTGCTCGGACTGTGTTTGACAGAACAGAGATATACCTGCTGATTCTGAAAGACTCACTCATCCTGCTGGTACAGGGTCCCTCACAAGCCTTCCCACCGCTAGGCTGCTTCTCCAAAGCTGGACTCCTCGTTTGCTTCATCGCCCTCGACTGGGTTAATGAAGTCTGCTCATCGTCTTCGGTAAAGTTGAGGCCTCGCTGTCGTGTGTTACCTTCCAGAGACCTGGGAAGGAAGAAACAGAGATTTTGTTGTGTGGATTTTAGTTCTAGATACCAAATTTTATAAAGTTGCAAACGTCTTGGTATAACTTTATTTTGAGTCCACTTCCAACATTCTGCTGACTATCCACCTTATTCTTCCTGTAAAAAATGGGTGCCACCATTTGAAAATTGTATGGGTCTTACTTCCAGTCTTACCTTATTATTTTATTGTATTATCTTAAAGGGATAGTTCACCAAAAAATGAAAATGTGATGTCTATCTGCTCATCCCCAGGGCAAACACAAACTGAGATTTTTACCACAAACCGTTGCAGTCTCTCAGTCTTATAATGTAAGTGGATGGGAATCACGGCTAAAACATACAGTGAAATAAAAATAAAAACATAAACAAAATCAAATGAAACCATGTGGCTCGTGATGATACATTGATGTGTAGAAAACAAAATGATCGGTCTGTGCACGAAACTGATCAGTATTTATGTAGCTTTTTTACCTTTGATTAACACAATACCTGAGCTATCTGAACTGTCCTGAGTGTGTTCTCAGCTGCAGGAGCGTGAGGAGGCTTCTTCTTTTTCTTTTCCTGTGGATCACAGACTTATAACTGCATTACTGCCACCTATCTCTCAAGTGGACCATTGACAATCTATCTACAATCAATTAGGAGTGTCAATGGTCCATTTGAGAGATAGGTGGCGCTAATGCACTTATAAGTCTGCGATCTGCTGTAAAGAGATAGACTGCAACAGTTTGAGTTAAAAATCTCAGTTTGTGTTCAACTGAAGGAATAAAGTCACCTACATCTTGGATGCCCTGGGGATGAGCAGATAAACATCAAATTTTTATTTCTGGGTGAACTATCCCTTTAATTATGAACTGCTTTGTAGTGCAAACAGTTTTCCAGTTTACTGCACGTTGTTATGCTTCTCGTTATTTCCATACAGGCTAATGAAGCAGAAGTCTTGCCCGTAGGCTTGCTTCTGTGTGTAGGGATAAGGTGGATTGGTAACTGTGCATCTACATGTCCACTAGCAGTCATTAGAGTACTAGTGACTGTCTGCTTAAATATCTGTTCACACTTTATTTTGATGGACTTTCTACTGATTATAAGTCATGTCAACTTATACTACTAACCTGACAGTCTACTAATACTCTAATTAATGTTAGTAAATATGTTGTTGCAAAGTTGCGAAGCAGCAAAATGCCTTTCGAAATAAAATGTAAGCAACTTTTTAAAAGCATTACTTAAGGAAACAATTCGCCACCCCGTTATCTTGAGATGTGACTGTATCAAGCCACTTTCAAAGGAGATTCTCTGTTTGTACAGATTTGGGGGGGTGTTGATCCGATAGCCTACGCAGCCTGCTTGTATTGATGCCGACTGGCTCCTGTTCAACCCACCATGGTCTCGGAGGACACGTCGACCGACTCTCCCCTCCTACCAGAGTAAGCCAGGTTAAACAGTTAAACGGCAGCGGCAAATCCAGCACTGCCCTGTGGGAAATTTGTCTTTAATCCCAAACTTATAGGCACACAATCAAAGGCAAAAACCCTGAGCAGCAAATCTGATCCCGCGACTCCCCCAAGACTGCACAACCGCACAGGCGGCCTCCTGGGAAAGAGGCGAGAGCGGCGCAGGACGATCCGAGATGGATAAATAGCTAAATGATGAGACAGTCGGGGGATGTGGGAGCGCTGTCTGGCTACGGCCGTTCACCTCCAATTTGGCAGCCGTGCAAAGAAAGGCAATTGTGCTGCGGGTATCATTACAGGCTCAAGTGCGGCTTCAGGAATGATTAATGATGTGAAAACAAAGCGCCACGTCCACCTGCTCCGGCAGGACAGGTACAGAAAAGGGCACGAGCCGAATAGAGGCTGACCGTGGAACAATGAGAGACAGCGACATTACCAGTGACTGTACGCTCATTATAAACACTTTACTCTGAACACAGATAGCCCACCCACTGCAGATACAGTCAAATCAAAAATTATCCAGACACCTTCAACATTTCTCACATTATATCACAGTTTATTCGCTATAGTTTAGAAAAGGGTAATAAGAACTCAGAGTTGAACTGTGTCAGAACAAATTCATCTTGATAATGTCAGATAACTTTGATAGAAAGGCATGTAATGAATTCGGTTGAATAGCTGTCAGCTGTTAAATTTAAGAACACAATTAGATAATAGCAATTAAGCTCAACCATTTACCAAGCAATGCTTAATTATGAACAATCTGTGGAGTGAAAAGGTCGCATTAGCAATTAATGAGAAAACACTGAAGCAAAACATTGTCTGAATAATTTTGGTCCCAAGATCTTTACTGGTAGTCCAATGTATGAATAATTTTTGTGATTAATATGTCACAGTTTACTTTATTTTGCTATCCTCGCTTACATTTATTAACTATAGTGTCCTGCATCCACTGGTTAAAAAAATAAATAAATAAAATCTATATCTGGTATCTGATTACTTGTTTGGTTTGACTGTACATATAAAACATAAACCATGTAAAATACATGCACCAGAGTTCAGACGCCTGCTTGTGCTGTGAGCAGGTGATTGTCATGTGAGGTGTCAGGAGTCTGCAGCATGACCGATCTGACTGTGTTTGGTGCATGCAGGCTGCATTACTGTTGACATGTGTGGGGGGGGGGGGGGCATGTTTTTGTATCATATCAGGACACAACTGTGTATAATCACATGGGTATGACACAAGTATTACAAGGAGAGGGTGACTTATGAGGACATAACCCATGTCCCCATTTTTCAAAACACTTATAAATCATACAGAATGAGTTTTTTTGAGAAAGTAAAAATGCACAAAGTTTCCTGTGAGGGTTAGGGTTAGGTGTAGGGTTGGTGAAGAGCCATAGAATATACAGTTTCTACAGAATAAAAACCATTACACCTATGGGGTGAACACACTTTACACAAAAACGAACATGTGTGTGAGTGTGTGTGTGTGAGTGTGTGTGTGTGTGTGCGTGTGTGTTTGTGTGTGTGTGTGTGTGTGTGTGTGTGTGTGTGTGTGTGTGTGTGTGTGTGTGTGTGTGTGTGTGTGTGTGTGTGCGTGTGTGTTTGTGTGTTTGTGTGTGTGTGTGAGTTTGTGTATGTGTGTGTGAGGGGCTCTTTACTCTGAGGCAGTGCTGCAGACAGATGAAGCGCAGACAGACAGCGCCATCCAGAGGACTCTTCGAGGACCACACATACTCATGTTCATTATAAGCATTTGCCTGGAGAGTGTTTGATGGATTATTCTGCTTTCTTTACACATGCCCTGCAGTCTGACATCTAATAAAGTCATTGTGCTTCAGCCGGAGATATCACACAGAACCAAAACTGTTCAGCACACAAATGTACAGTACACAAGAATGTCTTTCAAATCAAGCATGATTTTTATTAATATTTCCATGATCTTTATAATGTTCCAGCAAGGTTCAAAATTATTAATGTGATATAGATAGAAAGAGAAAACTGTTTTTAAAGTCTTTTTGTGATTTTTGTAGCATTTAGAATATAAAGCAGATGCATTTTTTTTTCTTCAAGATTTTAAATGAATGCTGTACCACTGAAACTGAGAGAATAAAGATAATACAACACAATTTATTATTCCAGGATTACACATAGCCTATCAGTAATATTTATTTATTTTATTGTTTATTGTGTCTATTTTATGATATTGAACAGAAGATACGTCTTTCAAAAACACAACAGAAAATTATTTTATATAGTGCCTCACCATTTGTATTTTACATTATGCAGATATTATAGATGTTGAAAACAACAGTTTCTCCTATGCATTTGAATGAGTATGGAGTAGTGTTTCTGAAGTTGAAAACTGACAATGAAATGGAATTTTTAAATGTACTGTTATCATTTTCTCAATCTGCATTATGTGTGTGTGTGTGTGTAATAACATCCAGTGATGTTTTTGCTCTTACGTTGTACCTTATTTTACCCCTTGTACATTTTTAAAAGTCTAATGATTTTATTCTGATTTCATTACATATATTGCATGTGCTATGTATTAAAATAATCTTGCTCTTTTCAGACTTGAACTCACTCCCAGACTTTTCAACTGCATGTTTTTTATTAAAAATAATAATAATAATGATAATAATAATAATAATAATAATAATAATAATCTTTTTATATCTATTCGTTTTCTTTTTATTTATTATACAATTAACAGAAGTAAAAAAAAAACTAGCTTGCTCTATTCTGATCAGAGTTTTTTCATATTGTAGTTAGTTAGGTTGTTGCAGGTGAAGCAATGCAGATCTGAAGCTCCTCACTTTCATCTGGAAGGACTCTTGGAGTTCATGCTCTGAGTCTGGGACAGGATGAGCAGAGGTCAAAGGTCAACCTCACCTCATACTGTGAGAACTTAAACGATCTGCACTGAAACTCTCAAGATGATCCAGAACATTCAAAACAACAGAAGAGAAGCACTTCAGTCCTCCTTAAGGGATGAAGAACTGATGCATGCTGGGATTGTTGACTTTTCTGCTGTGTGTGAAGTGAAGTGAAGTGACATTCAGCCAAGTATGGTGACCCATACTCAGAATTTGTGCTCTGCATTTAACCCATCCAAAATGCGCACACACACACGACTTCCCAAAGGCCACGACTTCCCACGTGTATGTGTGTTTATATGTGTGTGTGTGTGTGTTTACTCATCATCACTGTTGTTTTGTTGTGTTTATTTTTAAGGAAGGGTTAGGATTCAGCTTTACGTACCATGCTTTCCTGATGTAATGTTGGGTATGGAATAGAAAAGTGCACACTGAGGTCACATCCAGCCCATCTGCCCACAACACATGAACTGCACCATTAGGCCGCTTTGCCCTTATTAAACAAACATACATGTTTGTGCAGCATTGTACTCACCTTATTTTTAAGGTGGCCATTTGTAATTGAGTGTGCGGGACTTCTGGTCTTATTCACTTCCAGTTTAGCTGTACAAAAACAATCCGTGAACAGTGAATTAAGCCTCTCATCTGTGTACTGATTTTTCTACTTCTTTCTTCTCTGGTCAGTCTGAATAATGAGTGGCGGGCGTTTCATAGCGTCAGTCACAGCTCGTTGTGCTCTTCTTCTCAGAAGACACAGAGGATCTCTGCTCCTCCAGACGGCGGTGGGACTCACAGAAACATGGGATCACGGCTCTTTGAAGCCATTAGTCGCGGCAGCTTCCTTTGAGTGTAAAACCTGGAGAAATCAAACCCAAAATGACAAAGCCCAGAAGAATACCTGAAAGAGAACAGTATGTGCTGCCACATGTATGTGTTGCTTTACACACCCGGCTGTTTCATCCTCTTCCGACAGCGAGTGTGTGTTCCTGTGAAGCTGAGCGTGGCGTCTGGAGGATCTGGAGGGAACGAGAAGCGAACAGAGATCTCAGACGAACAGCTCAGGGACAAACGCGCCTCCTCTTGTAGAGCCGCACTCAGACACGTGTGCGTTTAGACGCGGCGCGGGCCGGTGGGACGTCTGTGCTGTGTGTTTATCAGAAGAGAAGCTTTCCTCTGGCGCTCTTCTGGGTGAAGCTCGAGATCATAAAGCCACAGAGATTCTACAAACGAGTTGCGGTCCCTGAACTAGTTTTAATGAGGCTCTGGGGTCAGCGCTCGCTTCATCACACTCTGCACCTGAGACTCATTTAGTGTTTCAAATAAAACCGTCTACATTTCAGTTTGTGGAAATCCCGTGGAAAAAGAGAGTGGTTCATCAAAACTGGTCCTTTATTTGAGCTCAGTCAGTGACTGACCTGGGTTGTGTGTTGTACCTTGCAAGAAAAAGTAAGCTACAGTAAAGGTACTTAAAAGGTTCTTCACAGCGAACCATTCAGTCAAAGGTTCTTTAAAGAACCATCTCTTTCTTACCATTTTAAAATCTGAAGAACATTGTTTAGCCACAAATAACCTTTTGTAAAACATAAAGGCTCTTCAGATTGTAAAGGTTCTTTATGGAAACGTTTAGACAAAAAGGTTCTTCTATGGTAGCGTGAAGCACTTTTATTTTTAAGAGTGGAAAGCCCAAATCAGACAGAATGTGTTTTTTTGTAGTGAGATGTGCTTTTGTAAATTGTTTTTTATTTGCAGTGAACATTAATGTGCCACACGTTTTTGCTGGAGCGCTCTGAACTAGGGCTGGGCGATATGGAGCAAAAAATATATCTCAATATATTTTGCTTTATCTCGATATACGATATATATATATAACGTTAAACTGTAAATTTCGTGTTTATAACTGGATACCGCGATTCCGTCCACGTATTCTGCATTGCGGAAATCATAGGGCCTTACAGTAGACATCTGTCTGCTGTTCGCCTGATGCCTTAAAACTGAGGTATCTTCATATAATGGAGCCAGTTGTCCTTTTTTTAGACTAGTTCTGTAGCCTCCTGTCTGGTTGCGGACAACGCCATGTTCAATGAGACAACACGCGAGGGGGGACAAAATCAAGGAGGCGGGGGGCGAGCAAGCGGGGGCGAGCACAGCACAGAGAAGGCAAACAAGCAAAGTGGCAGAATCAGAAATAAATATAAACAATATGTCGATATATACGACATGTTAAAATCCTGTTTAAAAAATATCTCGATCTATTTTAAATATCGAGATATCGCCCACCCCTACTCTGAACGCCTGAAGTTGAAAAAAAAAGAAACTTGGACTAGAAAAGAGTTTCTTTTTTCTATTGTCCAACTGAATGAATGGAGAGGCGGGCCTTCCACTGTGGTGACGAAAGTACACCATTGCTCAGAAATTCCGGAGAATGCAATGATGCAGGAGAAACTCATGGTGTCTGTAGCGGGGGTAACCAGAGCTGTTTTTCTTAAAGGGATAGTTAACCCCAAGAATTAAAATTCTGTCATTAATTACTCACCCTCATGTCATTCCAAACCTGTAAGATCTTTGTTAATCTTCAGAACACAAATTAAGATATTTTTCATGAATTCCAAGAGCTCTCTGACCATCCATAGACAGCAGGAATCCAAACACGATCAAGGTTCAGAAACGTAGCAAGGAAAGCAATGTTTAAATTTACATTTACATTTTTACATTTAGCTGACGCTTTTTTATCCAAAGCGACTTACAATTGCTATATATATGTCAGAGGTTGCACACCTCTGGAGCAACTAGGGGTTAAGTGTCTTGCTCAGGGACACATTGGTGTCTCACAGTGGATTCAAACCCAGGTCTCTCACACCAAAGGCATGTGCATTATCCACTGTGCCAATTGCCTCTGATCCCAATCTGGAACCCCTCAACCAGCCGTTCCTCACTCAAGCCGAAGTCAAGCCAGCCGGTCACCCCTAAGTTCACTCCAGTGTCGGCTCCAGTTCCTAAGTTTAGTCCAGTGAGGGCCCAGTTAGGGCCGCTGTCCGCAAGTTTAGCCTAGTGAGGGCTCCAGTCCCCGAGTTTAGCCCAGTGAGGGCCCCTGTTCCCGAGTTTAGCCCAATTAGGGCCACTGTCCATGAGTTTAGCCTAGTGAGGGCTCCAGTCCTCGAATTTAGCCTAGTGAGAGCTCCAGTCCCTGAGTTTAGCCTAGTAAGGGCCCTTGTTCCCGAGTTTAGCCTAGTGAAGGCCTCTGTTCCCGAGTTTAGCCTAGTGAGGGCCCCTGTTCCAGAGTTTTGCCCAGTTAGGGCTGCTGTCTGCGAGTTTAGCCTAGTGAGGGCTCCAGTCCCTGAGTTTGGCCTAGTGAGATCTCCAGTCCTCGAGTTTATCCCAGTGAGGGACCCTGTTCCCGAGTTTAGACCAGTTAGGGCCGCTGTCCGCAAGTTTAGCCCAGTGAGGGCTCCAGTCAACAAGTTTAGCCTAGTGAGGGCTCCAGTCCCAGAGTTTAGCCTAGTGAGGGCTCCAGTCCCAGAGTTTAGCCTAGTGAGGGCTCCGGTCCCTGAGTTTAGCCCAGTGAGGGCCCCTGTTCCAGAGTTTAGCCCAGTTAGGGACGCTGTCTGCGAGTTTAGCATAGTGAGGGCTCCAGTCCCCGAGTTTATCCCAGTGAGGGCCCCTGTTCCCGAGTTTAGACCAGTTAGGGCCGCTGTCCGCAAATTTAGCCCAGTGAGGGCTCCAGTCAACAAGTTTAGCCTAGTGAGGGCTCCAGTCCCAGAGTTTAGCCTAGTGAGGGCTCCAGTCCCAGAGTTTAGCCTAGTGAGGGCTCCGGTCCCTGAGTTTAGCCCAGTGAGGGCTCCAGTCCCAGAGTTTAGCCTAGTGAGGGCTCCGGTCCCTGAGTTTAGCCCAGTGAGGGCCCCTGTTCCAGAGTTTAGCCCAGTAAGGGACGCTGTCTGCGAGTTTAGCATAGTGAGGGCTCCAGTCCCCGAGTTTATCCCAGTGAGGGCCCCTGTTCCCGAGTTTAGACCAGTTAGGGCCGCTGTCCGCAAATTTAGCCCAGTGAGGGCTCCAGTCAACAAGTTTAGCCTAGTGAGGGCTCCGGTCCCTGAGTTTAGCCTAGTGAGGGCTCCAGTCCCAGAGTTTAGCCTAGTGAGGGCTCCGGTCCCTGAGTTTAGCCCAGTGAGGGCCCCTGTTCCAGAGTTTAGCCCAGTTAGGGACGCTGTCTGCGAGTTTAGCATAGTGAGGGCTCCAGTCCCCGAGTTTATCCCAGTGAGGGCCCCTGTTCCCGAGTTTAGACCAGTTAGGGCCGCTGTCCGCAAATTTAGCCCAGTGAGGGCTCCAGTCAACAAGTTAAGCCTAGTGAGGGCTCCGGTCCCTGAGTTTAGCCCAGTGAGGGCCCCTCTTCCCGAGTTTAGCCCAGTGAGGGCCCCTCTTCCCGAGTTTAGCCCAGTGAGGGCTCCAGTCCCAAAATTTAGCCTATTGAGGGCCCCTGTCCCCAAATTTAGCCTAGTGAGGGCCCCTGTTCCCGAGTTTAGCCTAGTGAGGGCCCCTGTTCCCGAGTTTAGCCCAGTTAGTGCCGTTGTCCGCAAGTTTAACCTATTGAAGGCTCCAGTCCACGAGTTTAGCCTAGTGAGGGCTCCTGTTCCAAAATTTTGCCCAGTGAGGTCTCCAGTCCAGAGTTTAGACCATTGAGGGCCCCTATTTCACAATCAAATTGATACTGCAATTTCTGTAATGTAACTACTATAACTATAAAAATATGTAAGTATAGTATTTGATGAAATTTTAAATAATTTTGCTTAATCACAAAGTTAAGCGCATCATATAATCATTGTAGTTAATCGTGTTCACCATCTGTTTGATTCTGTGTCATTTGGTGTCAGCTAACTTTGTGAGTCTTACTGTACATTTCTGGCATAGTCACCATAATTAACCTACTCCTAAATATAATGTAGAAACTTAGACTTTTCTGTAAAGCTGCTTTGAAATGATTGTGTATCATGAAAAGCGCTATACAAATAAACTTGAATTCAATTGAATTACACCAAATAATTCAATTGAGAGTCAGATTGAGCTGCTATAAAGAAAGATTTTGCTCTTTTTAGTTCTGCTGATTGATCCTTACAGACACATGAAGGGGAATTACTCATCATTGAGCCTTTATTTGTTCAAGCATGCACTGATGTGCTGCATTAATACCTCACAACATAAGCTTAATTTCAGTCAGACCTGTATTACAGTCTAGTCTCTGACTGTAGATACGAGTCGTATGAGTATTAGTATAAACTTCATCATGCTATCATATTTATGGATGCTGTGAATGTTTTATTTTTCAATTTTGGCCAAGCTGGAAAAAAAGAGAGAGACTTCCTGGTAAAATAAAGGTGTAATAATAATATGTGTAAATGATTGGTTTTGCCCACAGTGCACAGTTTTCATGCAGCCAGCAGATGGCACTGTTTTTATCATCCATATTTCATACTGTGTAGGTCATGTCTCTTCATAATACACCTGGAGACTTCATCCTCCTGCTCTGTTTAAACAATTAGTTTTACTAAGAAATCTTATCATGCAGACTTTTTGAAATTGCACTTTCAGAATAGTATTCTATATATTGGAACTAGAAATATTTGCTCATCACGCCATGTTCTCAGAACAAAGATTAAAATATTGCAAACACAAATATGAATGAAATGAGTATAATGAGTATTCTGTTTTCTGTATTTCTTAAATATGGGGGTGGTCAGATGAGGACTGTTAAGTTTAATAATGTACCTTATAATAATGATGATACCCTAACAAATGCATATCATATACTACAGTTGCTGGTCATATAATTAGAAAATCATATTTATTTCACTAATTCCATTCAAAAAGTGAAGCTTGAATATTATATTCATTCATTACACACAGACTGATATATTTCAAATGTTTACTTCTTTTAATTTTGATGATTATAACTGACAACTAAGGAAAATCACAAATTCAGTATCTCAGAAAATTAGAATATAACTTAAGACCAATACAAAGAAAAGATTTTTAGAAATCTTAGCCAACTGAAAGGTATGAGCATGAACAGTATGAGCATGTACAGCACTCAATACTTAGTCGGGGCTCCTTTTGTCTGAATAACTGCAGCAATGCGGCGTGGCATGGAGTCAATCAGTCTGTGGCACTGCTCAGGTGTTATGAGAGACCAGGTTGCTCTGATAGTGGTCTTCAGCTGTTCTGCATTCCTGGGTCTGGCATATCACATCTTCCTCTTCACGATACCCCATAGTTAAGGTCAGCCGAGTTTGCTGGCCAATTAAGAACAGGGTTACCATGCTCCTTAAACCAGGTACTGGTAACTTTGGCACTGTGTGCAGGTGCAGAGTCCTGCTGGATAATTAAATCTGCATCTCCATAAAGTTGGTCAGCAGCAGGAAGCATGAAGTGCTCTTAAACTTCCTGGTATACGACTGCGATGACATTGGACCTCAGAAAACACAGTGGACCAACACCAGCAGATGACATGGCACCTCAAACCGTCACCAACTGTGGAAACTTTACACTGGACCTCAAGCAACATGGATTGTGTGCCTGTCCTCTCCTCCTCCAGACTCTGGGACCCTGATATCTGATGGTATCAGGGGCGTCGGACTGGGGGTAAAACCAGTACTGATTAACAAGGCCCCAAAGGAAGAGAGGGCCCTTGAAAAGTCTGGAATAAATTGTATTTACTTGGATATTTTCATGGGCGGGGCCATGGGGGCCCATCAGGACTGTCTATGCATAGGGCCCGGGATCTTGTTTTTGTTATAAAAGAAATACACATTTGAAATATATCGGTCTTTGTGTGATGAATTAATATAATAAACAAGTTTCACATTTTGAATGGAATTAGTGAAATAAATTAACTTTTTGATGATATTCTAATTATATGACCAGCACCTGTATGTAATATAATTAATTCATAAATATACTCAAAGAAGAATTCCAGATACTTTTATAGTGGGGGAAAAAATGGTTCTTTAGGCTATTAAAATGTTCTTCACACTAAACATGGCTCTTTTAAGAACAGACCACTGAGAGGTTCTATGTGAAACTGGTTTTTTTTTTTTTTTTGTGCCCTTTAAAAG
Organism: Carassius gibelio; assembly: GCF_023724105.1. NCBI lineage: Eukaryota > Metazoa > Chordata > Actinopteri > Cypriniformes > Cyprinidae > Carassius > Carassius gibelio. The sequence continues at coordinate 2,995,099 of NC_068412.1, read as the reverse complement.
CTTTATTTTGAAGCGTGTGTTTTCCTTTGCTCTCCAGTCCTTCTCTCTGCTGTGCAAAAACAATATCATTATTTTCTGCACAACCTTGTAGCCCTTTCACTAACTCTCTCAGTCAAACACAGATGCAGGAAGCCATTTGGTGCTGTTTGGTCTCACAATCTACCAGCATCCATCCTCGATCACCTGATTGTGCTGTGATTTCTTCAGTCATCACTGTGTTCATTGACCGTGATGCCCAGATCTGATCCTGTGGTGCAGAGACACTCCTGTTCTTCATCGCACACTGAACTCTGAGCCCAGGCTGTCAGCAGAAGACCAGAAGAGACTCCTTCCTTAAAAACTCCAGCTCTCTGCTCATCCGCTAAATGGTAGTTATATACCATGATCACACACTCCAGATGAACCATCTCTCATCTCACACACACAAGCTAATAATTATCAATGATCACAGTCTTCAAAGATTCAACAGTCATTCACAGATGAAAATCATGGTGCCTCCATCATTTACTCAGATTCATTTACTGTGATCTTTCATTTGAAGAACAAATCCAACCCTTCAGACACGTTGTCCACTGGAGGGGACATCACGTGGGTTTTGGTTCAAACCAGTAGAATTCGATTTTTTTTTTTTTTTTTTTTGTGATATGAATAATGATTGTCACTCACTGATTTATTCCTAATCAGCCAAAAACAATGAATAAACTTTTCTTTTTTACTTTTTAAATACTAAATATAATACAGATTTGTGTGCATGGGAATGCATCAACTTTAATAATTTATGTCCATTCATTGAAATCTGTCAAGATCCAAAAAGTTCATAATACGTAGGAAAATATCTACTCCAGGTCTTCAGAATAGCTAGAAAACACTTTTTTAATGAGAAGGTGTGTCCAAACTTTTGGTCTTTACTGTATATATATATATATAAAATATATATATAATCATATATTTGGGTCATCATATATTTGTTCTATGAAGAGCCTCTCAATCAGCTTTGCTGTATTTGTCTGAATCTGGGCAGAGAATATATCTCTATACACTTCAGAGTTCATCCGGATGCTTCTGTCTTCTGTCTCATCATCACTGAACACTGAAGGCATGCTCCTGCATCGCATTGCTTCATGTTTCACAGGTGATTATGTGTGCTTCGATTATCAGCTGTTCCAAGCCTCCTCCAGACTTCTTTCTTCCTGTCATTCTGGTGCAGCTTGATCTTAATTTCAGCGGTCTAAAGAATGCTTTTCCAGAAGGGCTCTGGCATTTTTAGAAATGGTACTTGTTTTTAGATCTGTACTTGTGAGTACAGATGTCATTACTAGCATTGTTCATCCAGTAGGTGGTGCGATACACTGCCAAATGTCTCGAATGTGTCTTCAGAGCTCTGATCCCATATGGAGCATCAGATTAGCATTGTGGGATTTGTCTCCCATTCTCAGCTGATTATGTGTGTTGACAGAGAAAATATCCAGGGCTTAATTTCTGGCTGCCCAAACATCAAACTGAACCTCAGCATCATCCCAATCAGAGATGAGACGAGCCCGTAGATCCTTCTTTAACAAGTGTTCAGTTCCAGATCATTCTGATTGCTGGGGTTAAATGAGTCACATGATCCAAAGAATTAATACAAATACATGCTGATAAGAAGGCAAGTTTATAAATGTGATGTTACTTTGGTTTTTGTGGTTGCTTGTGATGGAGGAGGAGGAGAAGGGAAGAGGAGGAGAGAAGGAAGAGTGGGAGAAGGAAGAGGAAGCGGAGGAGGGGAGGAGAAGGAGGGGGAGGAAGAGTAGGAGAGGGGAGGGGAGAAGGAGAAGGAGGAGAGGGGGAATAGGAGGAAGAGTAGGAGAGGGGAGGGGGGAAGGAGAAGGAGGAGAGGGGGAATAGGAGGAAGAGGAGGAGAGGGGAGGAGAAGGAGAAGGAGGAGAGGGGGAATAGGAGGAAGAGGAGGAGAGGGGAGGGGAGAAGGAGAAGGAGGAGAGGGGGAATAGGAGGAAGAGTAGGAGAGGGGAGGGGAGAAGGAGGAGGAGGAGAGGGGGAATAGGAGGAAGAGGAGGAGAGGGAAGGAGAAGGAGGGGAGAAGAGGAGGAGGAGGAGAAGGGAGGAGGGAGCTCATTTCAATGCTCATCTCATGCGGGCCGCTTCACTTCCATCTGTAGCACTGCAGAATGTAAAAAAGCCACAGCCGGACCAGAACAATTGCTCCATTCAAGATGTTGAACCGCTTCCCCTTCACACACACACACACCGACACACACATGCGCTGTTGGACACTCATGGGCCTGCAGACATTAAAGGCCTGAATCAGCGGTGTTATTATTGTCCTCTACACCTCTTCGTCATGCTTCCTCCTCGTGTCCAACTCCATCCACACAGCACAAATGCCTTCACATTCATCATCTCTCCAGTGAGGCTTTAACAGATCAAACACCCAATCAGCATGTCACCAGACTGCTTTCACTTCCTCTGGAGTCACCTGGAGTCACCTGAGCACTTCATTCATTCATCCTCAGGCCACTTCAGAGATGTAGTGCATTTTGAGCCCTGTGCATGTGTGACATCAGTTTTGAGGTCAAGAGACACAAGAGCACATGACGTTTGATTTCACTGATTATATCACCTGACAGGATGTGGACATTTCATTTATATTATTAAAGTGCCCAATAATGATGTGAAATGTGATTGTTTTACATGTCTTAAGCATACAAAGTGAATTAACTTGTCTCCAACAGTTCACCTTTTTGTATAAACCATGAGAAACCTTAAAAACTTGAATTTACCTACTTCACACATTCACAGACAAATCACAACAAATCCATTCCTCGCAAACTCCTCAAAACAGTCCTGCAGTTGTTCACGAAAGAGCCTTCTGTTGTCACGTGTGTGCTTGAGGAGGAATTACATCTGAGACACCAGAAAGCTATATCTGCTTCTTCAGATCTGACCTGTGAAGACCACATGAGGAACTGCTTTATTTTTATAAAGGCAATGTTATAATAAATAAAACATTTGCTCTCACCTGTTTGTGTCTGTCTGTTCGTAATGTCATAAAGTCTGGTGTCAATACCAAAACTGTTGGTGGTATTTATAGCATTGATTTTACCGAAAATGACACACAGGAAATAGAAGCGTTCAAATATGATTTGCTAAGTGCATCTCAGCAAATGCTGCAGAATAGAAGAGTCCAGAGCTGGTCAGCGGCAGATGTTGCTCAGATTGGCGTTTGAGGATTTCCATTCGACCAGTCTCAGAAGAGAGCACTTCCTTTGGTACTGAAGTGACTGAAGCCTTCACACATCACAAACGACTCACACATTGAGTGACTAAAGGTCCCATAGTGAAAGAGATTCATGACTACAAATACACTATATCCATATAGACATGATAATTTAAAGGGACTATTCAGCCCAAACTGATCATTGCATCATCATTTGCCTGAACAATCCATTTAAGAGTCATAGAGTCATCCTGCTGTGAAGATGGCTAGTCTTATGAGATGTGTGCTCTGCCATCTGAACAATAGAGAAACACAGAGAGGCTTCTTAAACAAGATACTGTCACTGTGACAACCCAGAAAAATTAAGCTTTTTCATTTTGAGAAACTCTCACATAACCGACCACTGTATGACTAACCATTTCAGTTTTACCACTCAGATCAGATCCTTATTTGATTCATATTCAGCTTGGACTCAAAAGGATAATAAGTGCTTAAACACACCACGTATGTCACTGCTTTACATCTCATATCATCTGAGATTATTGATTATGAATGTTTTTCATCGTCTGCAGTGTGCAGTGTTGGGAAGGTTACGTTTGAAATGTAATAGACTACAGATTTAAAGTTATTCAATATTATAACAATTACTATTTCAATTACTTTATTAAAGTAATGTAACTGATTACATTTTGATTACTTTTCTACATTTCTAACCAGCCTGTTAATAATGTTAATCATGTAAAGCAGGCAGACTTTCACAATCCTTCATCACTTGAATTAAAGAGCCACACAGATGGGAAATCAAAAATGACCTGTATTACAGTGTATGATGTAGCTGTCCATCAGTGTAAACAATGTGCAAAGTAATTAAACCAAAAAGTAAACGATTTATAAAGTTATTGGCTTCTAAAGTAAGGAGTCGACTCTGAATCGCTGAAACGAGTCGTTATAGATTTCAAATCTTTTGGCCATCTCTATGTACGTCACTAGAACACTTTGCATAATAATCTCCGCCCACCGTCTTGGGAGAAACTGACCTCTGACCTGCCCCACCCCCCCCACACACAGACGCTCTGGTTGGTGTGAGAGCATCATGTCGAGGAGACAGTGTGTTTTTAATTGTAAAGGCAAGTTTGTTTTATTTTCACTGCCAAAGAATGAAGATCAGAAGAACCAATGGCTAAAATTCATTTTTACCACAATACCAGAGCAGTACAACAAATACATTTTGTTGTGTTAACAACATTTCACTAATGACTGCTTTTCTAATCTCGGTGAGTACAGCGGGATTTTCAAAGTGTTTGGCCATAAAAGAGGGTTCAGTACCAACTTTATTTAGAACAACGAGCAACTCCGAATCACAACGCGAAGTTTGATTATGAAGTTATGTGTCTGTTTTCTCCCGAGCGTCTTATCAGTATGTGTGCTGTCTGCAGCCTGTCTGCGCTGATCTTCATGTACAAACACGTCATTAAAATGAAGTGTAACTCCGTGAATAAACGAAGAGACATGAGAGAGATATCTATAGAAAGCTTGACATGTCTACTTTAAAACTAAACAAGTGCTGCCGAAAACAGATATTCTGTGATAAAGTAATCCATATGAAAACAACGTGATGTCTGTTTTTCACGTCTCTCTTCAGTATATCTAATGTGACCACGCCCCCGCGCTGAACGCGCTATTCAGATTCAAACTGAAGCGCGCGGCTTGAATACACACACACAGAAGAAAAAGCAGCGAGACTGTTCAAGTTTTTTATTTTACTGTTTGCTTCGCGATGAGAGGAATTAGACATAATTCACCCCAAAAAGATGCTAACGCATTGTTTACCGTGGAGGTGTGTGCGGAACAACCAATCAAAACTATGTCAGTTGACCAATCAGAACACAGTATGCTACCGAAAGGTGGGGTTTAAGGAAACTGAATCTTTTGAACAGCTTGACCCAGATTTTATACCCAAAGTTGATTTTCGCAGATTAGCGTACGGTTTCTCGTCGCGATTCCGACGAGCTATATTTTTCAATATGAATTTTTTTTTCCAAGTCAACCCTGCATATGCTGCATATATGCTGCATATTTTAAAACGCCAAATCGGAATCCGCATGCCCAAGGGCGTGGAAACCAATGGGGGGTTGTGCCTAAGGGCTGGCCGAATGCAGGAGTACAAAGGTCCAACGCCTAGCGCCTCCGTCCACACCCGTTCAACCAATCCGATATCGCCTCAACGCTGAATATGGATAATTTTTTGTTTTTCAAATTACTTTGGCTGGGCAAAACAATTGTTGGGCATGGTGCCCCCAGGCCCCCCGATCACCTGAGCGCCTGTGCTTCGTTCGCAGGACCTTGTTTTGATTTTTTATGAATTATTCTATGTTTTAAGATTGACTGCAGCACATATGCTGCACGAAAATGTGGCAACACTTGGTTGGCATTTTCTCGCTTTCCGTTCGTGTTAGAAAGTCGGTTCGGGTACGGTTGGTCTCGTCTTGACGATCCGGTTCCGACGATGCCACAATATCACGTAAATCTCAAAGTGCCAATATGGCCGTTTTCATAAAAATGCACAAAATATGCATAAGCACGCCAGCTTGGCCTTGAATTGTTTGTCCTACCGTGTTGATATTGATAACTATGGGAAGGCCTGAATCTCATCTGTACATTTATGTATCAACCAACTGAAAATATGACTTTCCTAGCCTGTACAGCCTGGTTAATATTTTGACAAAATTTTGAAGCACTGACAATACTGCCTGAATTGGGTTTATTTTAATGATTATTAATAGCTGTCACATTGGGTTATATTGTTGTGTTTGGGCTTGTTGGAAAGTGTGAATTAAGGGCTACAATTTGGTGTATCGCAGCAAAACATCTGAGTCTCCTGGCCTGTACAGCCTGTTTAATATTTTGACAAAATTTGGGAGCACTGACAATACTGCCTTAATTGGGTTTATTGTAATGATTATTATTAGCTGTCACATTTGGCTATATTGTTTGGGCTTAATGGAAAGTGTGGATTAAGGGCTACAATTTGGTGTATAACAGCTGAAAATCTGAGTCTCATATAGGTTCAAGATCATGTAAGGGGTCAAGTAGGCCTTGTCGAGGTCATGCAGAGCTTAGTTGTGGACATATTCTCACCAAAATCGTTGTAAATGAGCCAAATCTTAAGCTATTTTCACATATTTAGTATCAAATTAAAGCGTAACATTTGCAGTTTACAAATATGTCAATGAATTTACTGTGTCTTCTACAGATAGTGAAAGAGGAGATTTAAAGTGGTATATATATATATATATATATATATATATATATATATATATATATATATATATATACACACACACACACACAAAATAAATCAATAATTTATAATCCCAAAGGCAGGGCAGTAAAGTGGCAATATATTATACTCCAGACAACTCATTAATATAATATAATATAATATAATATAATATAATATAATATAATATAATATAATATAATATAATATAATATAATATAATATAATATAATATAATATAATAGTTGCCTGGAACGCATCACGTTAACAATTCAATAAATTAGCATGTACTACAATTAGAGCCATCCTATAAATTGACATTTCAGCATTTCAGAGACATTCTAAAAACGCTTAAAACATGTTTTTAAAAGATCAAACTCAGTTGAAGACATTACAGCATAATATTTAAAGACAAGCATTTGAGTTGTTGAGCGCAACACATTTAACCCTTGTATGGTGTTTGGGTATGTTGGACCCGTTTTCATTTTTTATCAAAAGAAAAATTATATGATTAATTATTTTTTCAAGGCTAATAAAAGTGTGGAAACTGTAGGTCTTGTGTACCTTTACTCTGTCCTCCTCCTGTCAGTGTGTGTGTGTGTGTGTGTGTGTGTGTGAGTGTGAGTTTTGTGTTTCTGCACCTGGTCACAGCATTGATGCAAAATTTAAAAAACAAATACAAAAATTAAAGCACGAATACTGTCTGCTCTCACATTCCTGCTCATTTTCCCTCTGTCTTGCGGGAACCAATCTTTCTTTTCTCATACTCTATCCCATCTTCGAATTAGGCACGGGACACAATAAATAATAATAAATAATAAGCTTTGCCAGTGTGGTGAAAATTGTAGGTTCTGTGTACCTTCACTCTGTCCGGGCCTGCTGTTATTTTGTGTGTGTGTGTGTGTGTGTGTGTGTGTGTTCTTTTTTATATGGTTTATGAGGACACAAGTATATAATGGGTATTACAACATAAACATGGTTTACGCAGGAGGAAAATGGTGATGTACCATCCACCCGACCTACAGAACTACCATTTGCAGAGCCTGAAGTAAGTTTTATGCTGTTGCAGTATAGTTTCTCGTTGCAAGAGAGAGAGAGAAGTGGTAGTAAAATTCCTGATCTTTTCATTATTCAAGGTTGCGGCTACCAGCAACAAAAAGAAGAGCTGCGAAATGTGTAGACCCAAGATGGACAGAAAAACACAATATACATGCATCAAGTGCTAGATGTACATATGTAACACACACACACAGTAAAACTCTCCCCCGCATGTGTTGTATAGACTGGTATGTAAAGGCAATTTGTTCAATGGGGCTGATGTGTCATCTAGACTGACATAGCTACTGTGTGTGTTCAGCTTGTGTTGTGTAAACTGACCTGAATTGGTTAAATTTCTAATGAAGTTCAAATAAATAAAAATCAATAGTCAATGTAAATTTGTTGAAATTTTCCACTAATATCTTGATTATAATTGATTTTTTATGTCATTTTAGTAAATAATAAACAAAAAAATGAGTAGCACTTTAATTCTTAAATGGGATCTAACAAAGGTAAAGAGAAAATGACTTAATGCATTAAACCATTGTTTTAAAAAATATCAGACTCAATCAATATTATTAATAAATCATTCTATGCACAGACAAGCAGATGAGCCCAGAATAGAATGTAATGCTTTTAATAATGGTAGCCTTGGCAACAAAGAAACAGTTTTTTTAATTTCTCCGTTTGTGTACATCCTCATGGGGTTCAGAAAATATTTTTTTCCATGCACATTAATTTTACACTTGTCTAGTACAAATTTGCCACTTTTATAATTACAGTGCATACTTTTTTATTTACGCTAAAAAAAAAAAAGTTAAATGTGGCAACATGCCTCATAGGTAGGGTATAGTGTAACAGTTAAGGGGCACATTGTAACATGGCCATATGGCAGCTTAAAGTGTTATCTGATCTAATGAAAAAAAAAAAAAAACGGGTGGAAGGAACACATGGCAAAGAGCGCTCCAAAATCCTGGAGGGTGGATTTATTTACAAAAGATGAACGCAAAGAAGTAGAATGCTGCTGGGGTGAGTAGGGGCGCTGCGTGTTCCTTTCCAGTGGGTCCATGCAGCGCTAGTGGTGGGGCAGAGACAAGACGTTAGTTTTCAGCATTTGCACGGCTTATCTGGCCGTGGGCAAATGAGCTGAAGCTGTGGCCGATCAGCCCTTGATGAGCGGGAGCAGGTGCTCCTTGTCCGTTTTCAGGGCAACACTAATAGTCGCTCGTCACACACAGATATGTAAATAAAAATATTTTACAAAAATATATTTAAATATTTGATTTTGGCCGCTTTTTTTATATTTTCCACATATATTAAACATATGTAAATATATTTTTATTGGAAATATTTACATATATTTATTTGCCATATATGTAAATACATTTAGATATCAGACTATGTAAATATATTAATTAGCAAAATATGTCTATGTATTAATTTCTAATATTTGTTAACATATTACATTTCAGTACACACACTTGCAAAAATGAGCAGTAAATTCAGATGACAAAACTCATAGGCTATTATAGAAAAACAAGAATTTTATTGATATTGACAAAAGAGTGCACATAAACTCCACAATTAAAACAAATCAAACCAGCAACTTTACTGAAATTGCTATTATTAATACTAAAGGATGATGCTAAAACCTGAAATTTGTAAATTTTTTTAATTAATGAAATAAAGTCTGTGTAAAAAAAACAAAAAAAAAAAAAAAAAAACCCTGTTTTAGAGTTGTCTAATAGGCTGCATTTACACTGCAGGTCTTGATGCCCAAATCCGATTTTCTGACTATATCCAGTTTTTTTGACGACCCGCTTAAATCATCTTTTAAAAGTGTCCCGTATCTGATTTTTGCATTTACACTATACACTGCTGAAACTACCAAACATAGACTTTCTGACCTGGAAAAGGAAGTAAAACAGCACGAAATACAATGGATGCAGATGCAAATAAAATTATACAGTGTTTTGCTTTCCACAATATTTTGAAAAGTCAACTAAAAAAATCAGCAAAACATTGGTCTCGTATGGCAGAGAAAAAAAGAGGAGCCCTTGTTGCAGCCTGGGCGAATTTCGCGCCTATAATAAGTCATGTGATCTCAGTTGGTGGTGTCCACCTGAGTTGACGTCACGTTTTTAATGACGTACAACTCGCATTTACTGGGGAATATCCGATTTGTCTGCTTACATGTCACACGGAAATGCACATATCCGATTCAAATCTGATTTATTACCACATATGAATGAGGCCTGAATCCGATCTGAGAACATCGGAATCCATGCGGTTTTTTTTCCTGCTTCCACGTTCACCGGTCATATCCAATCTGAGGCACATGAGAGGAAAAAAATCAGATTTGGGTCACTTGAACCATGCAGTGTAAATGGGGCCATAGAGAGGGTGAAGGAAGAACATCCAAACCCTGCCCCTGAATCCTTCGAGATTTTTATGAATTTATATAATGGTGTTTTTTTCATAAAGTAAAGGCAGTGGCAATATTAACATGACAATCAAATTAAATATTATATAATAAATTATTAAAATATCTGATAAACTTTTGAATGTTTTTCTTACTAGTCAGATGGTTCATAGTGCCTGGAGAAGTTATTCAACAAGAGGTCCACTCCAACTCTGCTGCATGGTCTTCAGCTTGGAAGAATATAGGAAAACAAGCAATTTGTCACAGAGCCAATAATACATAGTATACAATGTCATATTTATTAGGAATAAACTACAGCAGAGGTGAAATGCAAACAATAGAGAGAATAATGTACAGAACATCCTACAAAAAGTCTTAAGAAAAGATAATTTATGTTTTTAGGTTTTAAAGTTGCTTTGATGATATAGGTGATCACAATGTTTATTGTGGAAAAAAAGCATTTTAAGTTATTTAATAAGGTTTCTCAGATCACCTTTGTTTCCTATATCTCTATCAGCAGTTCCCATTAGACGGCTTTTTCCCGACACTACTAAAACCACAGTACAATTTTTATTCAATTTTTGACTACTCTACAATGACAGATAAAAACATGTTTGGAATAGTTTCAGCCCATTATATATATATATATATATATATATATATATATATATATATATATATATATATATATATATATATATATATATATATATATATATATATATATCTTTTAGATTTGTAATGTTTTTATTGGATTCTCTTATGCTCTTCAAGGCTGTATTTATTTAATCAAAAATACAGAAAAACAGTAATATTGTGAAGAATTTCGAATTTTGGTTTCCTATCTTATTATAGTTTAAAAATCATTTGTATTAATTTATTCAGTGACGCAGCACTGTATTTTCAGTATAATTACTCCAGTCTTCAGTGTCACATGATCCTTTAGAAATCCTTCTAATATGCTGAGTTATAATCAGTGTTGATAATATTATCAACTGTTGTTCTGCTTAATATTTTATGGAACCTATGTTCCATAAATAAAATAAAAAGTTAAATACAACAGAATTTATTTAAAATATTAATTTTAACAATATTCTAAAAATATATTTTTTTTATCCATTTTATACCTAAATGTTTGCTGAATAAAAGTATTCTTTTAAACAGCACAACTGTTTCCAACATTGATAATAAATCAGCTTAATTTAATGCTTTATGATTGATCATAATGATGCTCACGATTTAGCATGGCTTTACAGGAATAAATTATATTTTAAAGTATATTAAAATATAATACTTTCACAAAATATTTCACAAAATATTTTTTTTTCTTTATTTTGTCAAATTTTTTATTATGTATGTGTTGTTGTTTTCTCAGTGTTCTGGAAGCTTGTGACACTAAAACAAATTCCTTGTATGTGCAAACATACGTGACAATAAAGCTCTTTCTGACTCTGATTTGCGTGTGTGTAATAGCGATACAGTAGGCCTAATGCAGTACAAATGGAAATGGTTATTTTTCAATTAAAGATAACTTAAAGAGTTAATGGACTGCTTTGGGTGCTTGGCACTTCATTGGTAATTTTGTGTTTTAAGAATGACATTCAAGGTTAAGAGTACACTGTAATTTATTTAAATATAAATTGTTTCATCTAGGTATTTAACATTACCTAAATTAAAGAAAGAAGACTTTCCTTATTGATTATGTCTTCCCTCAGGTAAAATGCACGCTTTCTTGCATGGCTGGATGTTGGAATTACGTTGTCTGCATTCTCCCAAACTGATTAGCTGAAGTAGAAATGCAGACGTTAAACCTTACTCTGTTAGCTGGCAAGCACTTTTTCGAGGGATTTCAGAACAGCGTAACAGATATTTTAGTGAATGCCTCCGTTAGCGCAAGTCCAGCTCGCTGTGAAGGGAGATTGAGCAGAGGCCAGCCGGCAGAGGATTCCCCTCAGCCTCATTCGAACGGCTATGCTTACAAATCAAACACATGATTCTCAGCTTAGAGTTTGATATTCGTATGGACTAGGAGGTCATATGGTATTTGCCTAAAATACGGGACAAACTGCGGCCTTATAGCTTTCATAATGCTTCTTTGATGCCTTAAATACAGGACAATTCCATATTATACAGAACGGTTGGCAACCCTAATTAACAGTACAGTGCATACTTTTAGGTTAAATTAATTAGCTTTTTTAATTCATCCATCAACAAATTGCCAGCAAAACATTTACAAAGCTATAAAAAAAAACTCATCTACACATAATATGTGATTAAAATCCCAAACTTTCCTAAAGAAGAGCTCAAATCTATAGCTAGCTTACGTCTTATAGAGCTCGGGCGTAGACGTCATGGAATGGTGCATTGTGGGTAACAGCGGCCATTTTAGAGGCATCGCAAAGCAGGTTTGCAATAAGATAATAGCCAGTCTCCAGAAAAAGTTATAGAACGTGACAAAAAAAGTTGCCTATACCTATACGGACAAACTTAATAATGAAGCCAAACAACGCTAATTAAAAAAAAAAGAGGTTGTAGGCGGAATCGATCCCTATGAACACATGAAAGTTTACCAAGCCTCAGTTTCCCTGATAATTTATCCTGGTCTGTGGAGTGAGCACTTACACCTCCGATCAATTTAAAAATGTCACTTTCAGTTTTTAAAAAGTCACTGGAGGCTCACCTGCAGATCATAAATGGATCTGCAAATTAAACGTGGAGAAAACAGTCTTTTTCACTAAGGAAATGTTAACATTAACCAAGCATCAGTGGTGACACACACACACACACACACTTATCAGATTCTGCGAGCTATGAAGCTTGTCTATGCGGGTTTGTTACACTTCAGGAGTAATTACTCACCTATCATACTTGCAAAAATCCACTGTTTTCCTCCGGTAGTTCTGTAATCCGGTATAATATTGACGAACATTCACCTCAGACACAACCCACCATTCACCAAAACAAGACGCTTAACTTCCTATTTTGAAGTTCGTTCCAGTTTTTTTTTTTTTTTTTTTAAACAAGTTGTTCAAATTTGTTAAATACAGTCAGCACAAAAATATCAAAAAGCAAATTAAGTTCAGGATTGGGTCAAAAGAAAATGTTTAAACAAAAAATACAGACACTAAACTGACTCCCTTACTGGCCAAAAACTAGAGAAAACGTAATGTGTTTGTGTCTGAGTTTGTGTGTGTGTATGTGTGAGAGAGAGAGAGACCATACACAACATGTCTCACCATAACTATGTATTATAATATTATCGAAGGTGATGGTTTCCCTCCGTACAGTGGCGACCCAAGCCATCTGACGCCTCTTGGTGATTTCAGACACCTTGTGTTTTTTTTCCAAGTAGGAAACTGTTGAAAACTAATATGATTCACGAGGCGTTTGCCCTGTCGATCATGAAACCGATTACAGCAGTTCACAATACAGCAATACTGAACCATTTTCCCAAAAATAATCAAAATTAATGACCAAATGACCAACGTTACCTAATGCCTACTATACAGTACATCTACTTCTGTACCGCGATTCCCACAATGCATTGCGACGTGACGCAACGATCCCGACCTCTATAGTTAGCCTCTGTTAGTTCACGGTTGTGATGATAATGGACTTATTCCCATGACAATGAACCATTTGTGTAAAGTAAATATTCAACAGAAGCATGTCAATTACATGTAAGAAAGTGTCAGTAAAAGTTGTATGTATTATTTGTGTAATTTTAGGGACTAAACTTAAAAAAAACAACTTAGTAAAAACAACCGTTAGAGAGAAAGTAGTTTGCTACTTGTCAGCTGAGCTGCCGCCCGGTTTCCATGGTATCTCCCTCCACACAGTTTAAATGCACCTCGAATGCGCATGCCCATCAAACACATTACACAGCGTTTACACAGTACATAAAACTATAAACTTGTCCTGACACTTGATAACATATTTATTAAGTTGATAGTAGGCCTAAACTGAATTAGAACATAGGATCAATATAATATAATATAATATAATATAATATAATATAATATAATATAATATAATATAATATAATATAATAATAGCTTTAAAAATGGTAAACATAGTGTAGAAACTAAATACATTGCTGCACTACAAAAACACATTGATTCAAAGTTATTTGAAGCATGAATAAAATTTCACAAATAGCCTATGTAAACACACATGTATTTTTAAAATTTATTTTCAAAATATATTTCAATATATTTAACAGTTCTTCACACATATGTGAATATATTAAATTTCCATATGGGTAATGAACACTTATTTTCATGAACCTTGCAAACTTAGTTGAATCCAGCTGAGAGATCTTGTGAAGTGTGCATTTTTATCCAGCATGATCTCGTATTCTCTGTGTGACGGTCGGTCTGTGTGAATTAAATGCTTTAAACTTTAAACTCGTGATTTCAAATTATGCTGTGCTTTATGCATTTGCCCACTGTCATATTTATGTAATTTTCTCTGTGTGCTGTATGTAAAATGAGGGTTATACTGGCTTTATTTGAAAAATATAATTCTCAGTGCACACAAACTTCCAGAATACTGAGTGCTCTGTTGGTTACAGTGTTGACTTTCTTTTTAATTATATTTTTATTAAATGCTTATATATTTGTGAAAAATCTAAAGTATAAGTATGCTTTTTTTATCTGCGATTTTTTTCACACCAAACCCAATTTTCGATTTTAATCGATTTTTTTTTTTCTATTTAAAAACAAACTACAACCGACAAAGAAATTGCTCAAAACAAATGTATTCTTTATTTTGTTCTGATTTTCACTTATGCAGTTTAATCTAAATTTCCCCTTTGTGCATAAGTGTAACAGGAAACAAGCCTCAAAACATGCTTGTAAACGAGATGGCAGGCACTGCCATTGTAAACAGTAAACATTTAGCTTATCAGCTTTCTAATAACTTACAGTGACACAATGCACCTTCAAAATAAATTAAAATATAAATAAAAAATAAAATTGTGTGTCCCTCTTTGATAAAACACTTTTGGTTAAATAAATGTAACAAAAATTACAAAATTAGATCTATTACAAAAATACATACTTGTCACAGTGGTATTCATAAAGTGCTAACAAAACTTTAAACTCATTAGCATTAGCATTACAGAAAGGTCTGATTTACGCACTGTTACAACAGTCATTGTTTATTTCTTTTTTTCTTTTTACATTGACATTTGAGTTCATGATTTTAATGTTGTTGTTTTTTGTGGCACACTAAAGACTAATGACAGACTGTTGATCTTTGAATAATCTCATCTGGTCACCCCAGAGCCATATAGAGTGAGAGTTGCGACAACTCCATTGACTCCAATGGAACGCTTTTTTACAGCAATGGCGGCTCGTGGAGCCTCTAAATAGTTCCCGGAAGTAGCAGCAAACCGATGCCGCGCCGTAGAGATGCAGCAGAACAAACCGTTTGCGACGCACTTTTAAAAGGTAAGACGTCAAAATAATACGATTGTATATTATCAGTACATCTAAATAACAATAAATTGTAAGTTAAAACCTTGTAGTAGATTATTACTCATTAAATGAGTAGATTTAAGGGATGTTATCAGATAACTAACAGATTAGGCTAGGATTGGAGCTGAATAAAGTTAGTAACGAACACCCTAATAATTGTAAAATCTGTTCTCTTAATTCAGTTTCATCCATCGTGTTTGCAATTAGAAAAAAAGGAGTATAAACATATTTTTTTGCAGGGTGGGGAAAGTTAGCTAACGTTACATAGCCTATTACGTTAAATATAACGTGTGACAACGGTGAGAGGAAGTGATAAAAATGAGGTTATAACGTTTGTTCCTTATTACACGTATTAAATTCCTTAATAATAAAATACACCCTATTGATTTAAATTTAGAGTGAATTGAGTTTGCAAAAACATGGGTGGAGTGTTTTTTAGTCATTGTGATTCATTGACTATTACCTATCTATATTATATAATAATACTGTATTATATACTTAAACTTGTTAGTGTATAAAAGTAACATACTGTGGGTGCTGGTGGGTGGATTAGTGGTGCCACTGGACTGTTCTGGGATGGATCATCAGTGATGATCTTTATTTTTCTTAGTGCTGCCTTTGCATTGTTTGATATTTTTTTTCTTGTCTCTTTAATTTTTTTAATAGACCCAGGTAACTGGCTGATGGTTCACTGGAATGCTGACTGGCTGCTGACTGACTTGCTGCTGGCTGACTGGGCTGTGTCACCTGTCCCTGTCTCTCCTCTCTAGCCATGTCCTTTTTCTTCACTCTCACTTTCCCTTCTCTGAGTGTCCTCGTTCTTTTTTCCTTCTTCTTTTCCTTTGAAACTGGTTGAGGCAGAATACATGGTATTGCTAATTTTAAATATTTAAAATATCACATTACTTCAACTAGTACGAGTTTGTACATATTATATATGAATCACCTGAAATAACATAGCTGTAATCAGCAGCCATTTCTTGTATGTTCACAGGTCTAGGGGTGCATCGTGGATTAGGGCCCTCCTCTTTTTGACCACAGGATGATGTACAAAGATTGTGGGAATAGCATCTGGTCTCAGCCTACTCTTGAATTTTTTGGTCAGGACAAATTGCTTTGGTCATTTCCACAGACAACTTTTTTTTGTCTACCCACATATAGTACATATCACATGGTGGTTAAATGCACAGTTATAGGTAACACTGATGACTCTCTGCAATGTCTCACCATGAGTCTCAGCTCCCTGGGTTTTGCAAGGCTTTGCTTGTTCCTTATTTCTAGTAAATCATTTTCAATGTAAAAAAGTGCAAATAAATTTAAGTATAATTACCTAACAATTTTTTGTTGTTGTAATTTTTATTTATATTTAGATTGCTCCTGCTGACTTGAGCCAACCATTATTTTCTCCTCTCTATGTCAGCTGGGAAGCCATACATTCGCACACCTTCCTCTGACCGACTGGAGCAACCCCACGCAGCACAGCAAACCATGGTGGATACTATGCAAGGACAACATGAAAGAAAGGATACATACAAAATGCTTGCCATGCTATTAAATTTATTAGAAATGTATTCATGAATTGGTGTAAATAGTTAATTGTATTTATTTGAATAAAAATACAAAGTAATCTCGTAATATATAATCACAATTTAAAATAACTGTTTTCTATTTTAAAATGTAATATACTCCTGTGATGCCAACCTGAATTTTCAGCATCATTACTTTTGAATTGCAGTGTACATGTTTATATATGCTTAAGTTGTTTTAAACCTGAATATATTGTGTACATGAATAAGTATTGTAAGAATTATACTAGATATAATAGATATATTATTTATAATACATAATTATATTACTATATGTAATTGTAAGAATTATAAACAGTAAGCTTCATTTTACATTTATTTAACATGCTAATTACTGCTGCTAAAAGTTAATTGACCCATACTGTAGTTCGGAGCGAGCTGAAAATCACCTGTCACCAGCCTGTCTCTGTACTACCTGAAAGTCATCAATATGACATTAGTTAACATGAGATCAGTGAAAAAAAAGGACAATATGTAACGTAAAAAGGCAACAGCAACCCGTGTTTATACAACTTAACGTTAGCATGAAATACGTTTTTAAAATAATGGTACTTGAACACATCCTCAAATATTACCCGATTTTATATTTTATAAACAACATTGCTGTAACTACATACTCATGCTACATACATATGTCGATGTGTTGTATAAATATATAAAATAAATGCATTTATTGACTCCTTATTACCAGAAATCGCAGTTCTGTCACTCTACTCTTTCAGTTTGAATGGCCGCCAATGCACTTCCTGGAACTATTTGAAGTCTACACGAATCACGTGACAACCAAACATTTCGAACTTCCATTGTCGCAAATCTCTCTCTATATGGCTCTGGGTCACCCTAACGTTTTGCTCTCTCCGCCATCATCACTCTTTATTATTAAGCGTGAGTTTTCGTTCTGTTATTCGTGTGTGTGCGCCGCGCTCGTTCTTGTTGTGTGTGTGTGACTGACAGACAGCCTCCGCAGCGTGCATGACAGATTTCGCAGATCTCACAGACAAACAACTTAATATGATCACACATTAGAAATGTTTGGTGAGATAAAATGTGCACGATAACATTATTCAGGAAAAATACATAGTACATAATTTTTTTTCCCCTCCAGTACCGAAAGCAGAACCGATAGCGTCAGATCTTACTGATACTACGGTCTTTCATAATTTAGCCCCGGGGCCAGTTTAATACCAGGTTTCGGTACCCATCCCTGCTGTTTAAGATGCTGGAATAAATTTGTTGTGCTGGTACCTTTTGTAGCAACGGCTTTTAAACACACTTTGGAATGTGGCGTTATTTTTTCTGTGTCTGACACTAAAAAAGCAAACCAATTCCAAACAATGGATGAAACGTTGCCTTTGTTTGGAACGAGCTCTGCACTGTTAACTGTCATGTTGTCTGTGTGCGGCTGTAAGGAAAGCGGGGGGAGGGCGAGCCCACACTCTGAACTACAGAAGCCTAAGCAGAGAGCCGGTGGTGGAAGTTAAATAGAAAACGTCTCCGGTTACTATCGTAACCTCGGTTCCCTGAGAGGCGGGAACGAGACATTACGTCAGCTAAGACGTATATGGGAACTCTTCCCTTCTCCACTTTCACTGAAATCTTATTGGTTAACGCCAGCTGAGGACAGCTGGCCAATTGACGCGAAGCATGCAAATACTGGCGGGTCACCGGGCAGTATAAAATGCATGGGCGCGAAAATTACGTCAGAATCACGACTGAACGCTAGCACAGCTGATCAAACAGCGACCACGGCGGCTAACGTAATGTCTCGTTCCCGCCTCTCAGGGAACCGAGGTTACGATAGTAACCGGAGACGTTCCCTCTCGAGGTGGTAACTCAACATTATGTCAGCTAAGACGTATATGGGAACTGTATAAAATCCCGCCGTGAGAGCAGTGAAGATAAGCCCTGAACGGAGTCAATCACCCCCTCGCATAAGCAGTACAGTTCTAGCCAATGGCCGTGTCGCTAAGAGTGCTTGCATCTGATAGGTGGAACTAGACCAATGAGACATCTGCTCCGAGCCTAACTAAATTAGCATAATTTCAAGCAATATATCGAAATCTGCACTAGCCAGGGCAGACACCAAGCATAAGCACTCAAGCATGAGAGTTAAACAGAGTCGACGGCGTTTGCGGTGACTACTGCATAAACCATATAATCCATAACACAGAGTTAGCAGCCATGGTAACTACTGTATAGCTGGTTATAACAGAATGAATAAAACTTAACTCACCGAAAGTAGATGTGACGCTACAGAGGGTACATCCAGCTTGTAAAACCTGGCGATTGTGTTCTGGGAAGACCAGCCAGCAGCAAAACATAAATACTGGACAGACATACCTCTAGACCAGGCCCATCAGGAAGCCTTTATATTGACCTCGCAGAATGAGCTCTGATATTGAGGGGATAATCCTTCCCCTGGCATTCGATAGCGTCCACGATCCAGTGAGAAAGTCTCTGTTTAGAAACAGCACATCCCTTATTAGATCCACCAAGCACATGAACAGCTGGTCCGACTGACGAAAGGTGGCCGAGCAATTCATATACATCCGTAAAACCCTAACAGGGTCCTGGCGCTCTGAGCATCAGCGTCACGCGAGGCTGACGGCTCAACAGATAAGGCGGGCAGGGAAACAAAACGGTGTATTGAGTGATTTCGGAACGAAACACGGTCTCGGCTGGAGAGTGACATAACAGTCGCCAGGCCCGAAACCAATGCAATATCGTTCACCGAAAAAAACCATGAAATTCTCCAAGGCACTTCGTCGAGGTGAGAGCAAGAAGCAAGGCAGTCTTCAGGGAAGCTCCTTAACCGCAATCGAGGTTAATGGCTCGAACGGTAGTAAGAGACAGAGCCCTCAAAACTAGAGCGAAATCCCACGGCGGCACGGAGGGCGGCCATGAAGTGCACAATCTCCTCGCTCCTCTGAGAAAACTGATTACCAGAGCGTGCTTACCGATCGTTTGCCCGTAACCGGGGAACGAAAGCGGCAATAGAGGTCACATACACCTTAGTGTGGATGGTTTCAAACTCCCGCTATCCATGCTCCGCCCACAACAGGAGACCCGCTGCCTGTTTGAATAGAGCTCTGGAGCGCACGCCGTCCTGGCGATTTATGTACGAGACCACAGACGTGTTGTCGGTTTGAATCAGTACATGTTTCCACTCCAATTTCGACCGAAAGGCTTGCAGGGCCATTAGGACACCGCTTCCATTATTCCAAACGGTTTATGTGCCACCATCTCTGTGACTCCGACCACAGGCCCAGGAGCACTGCTCTCCAGCCTAGATTCGCGTTCGCAGAGAAAAGAACTTCTGGGCTGAACATATCCGGGCTGTACCACGGTCTCAGAGTGCTGACGCAACTGTGAATGACCGTATGTGCTTGTGGACCGAAGACCACGCCTTCGGCGGACCTCGAGTTACAGCCAAAACTGTAGCGGCCGCAATGTAGCAGACCCAGATGGCACACCGAAGAAGCCACCGCCATCAGCCCCAGAAGCCTTTGGAATTCCCTCAGTGTAAATGACCTGCCCGGTCTGAAACAGCGCAGAGTCAATGAAATGCTCTAGAGAAAGATGGGCTCGCATCGCCATCGAGTCCAAACATATTCCAGATATGCTACAGTCCGACTCATAAAAATACGCTCTTCTGCATATTCACACGCAGTCCCAACGTATCCAAACGGCGAAGCTTTGTTTCCACGTGACTGATAGCACATCTCTTGAGTGGGCTAAAATCAGCCAATCGTCCAGATAATTCAACATGCGCATTCTGCTCGATCTGAGGGGAAAATTCGCTCTATCGCTCTCTCTCGAGCAGACTGAGAACTTCCTGTCGCAGAACAGGACGGTTTTGGGGCAAAGTCAGTGACGGGACCACGCCATTGAAGCGGGGAGGTCTCCGTTTGAATTGGAGAGAATATCCGTCGTGAATTATTCCCAGTATCCACGGTGAAACGCCTGGGATTCCGTCCATGAGATGACACCGCGGACGCGTTAAGTCTACACCCACTGATGGGATATTTTGACCAGGGCCCTGCCCCCGCGAGGCTGGAAGCACTGGCGGGAGGGCGGGCGCGTCTCGTAATGGTGTGACACTCTTGCGCCATCGAGAGGCCATTATAATCATTGACTGTGGCTCTGCGCTGTTTGAGACAGGGCGAGTGACACAATACTGGGTGCAATAATTAGTATACATGCTTCTATAGTATAATTTTTATTCATAAAAACATCATTTAAACACATATAGCAATCGTCACCCATAGTGATGTGGGGGACATGATTTATGTGTCTTAGTGGTGTTGGCACTCTCGCTCCTTCGCGAGGCCATTATAATAATAGGTTGTGGCTCTGCACTGTTCTGAGACAGGGCGAGTGACACAGTGATGAGTGTAAGAGGAAGTAAAGCTCTTTCGTTGATTGTATAATGCTTTTATTGTGGAACTCACACAAACAGCATTTAAACAGACATAGCAATCGTCGCCCGAAGAAAAATGGGGGACATGATTCATCTGAACATGGAGGGTGACACCGTGTTTATGTGGTGTTGGCACTCTGGCGAGGCCATTATAATCATAGGTTGCGGCTTTGCACTGTTCTGAGACAGGGCGAGTGACACAGTGATGAGTGTAAGAGGAAGTAAAGCTCTTTCGTTGATTGTATAATGCTTTTATTGTGGAACTCACACAAACAGCATTTAAACAGACATAGCAATCGTCACCCGAAGAAAAATGGGGGACATGATGCATCTGAACATGGAGGGTGACACCGTGTTTATGTGGTGTTGGCACTCTAGCGAGGCCATTATAATCATGGGTTTGTGGCTCAGCGCTGCTATGAGACAGGGCGAGTGACACAGTGTTGAGTGTAAGAGAAGAAAAGCTCTTTTGTTGATTGTGTACATGCTTCTACTGTGGAACTCACACAAACCGCAATTAAACACACATAGCAATCGTCTCCCGAAGGAAATGGGGGACATGATGCATTTGAACATGGCGCTTGGGGGCGGGGCCTCCCGCTCACTCACTCTTTCACCATCAGGGAGACGGCTCGATGGCGCGGTGGCTCTCTCGCGGCGCGGGGTCCTCGTCCTCAACTGACCCTGACGTTTCCTCCCAGGCTCTTACCACTGCTGGTTTCGGCCGAAACGAGCGTCCGGTTCAGAGCGGGGTGCCACTGCGGGCTATTTTAGCTGGTTTTAGAGCCTGGTGAGGTGCATAAGAACCTCGCAGAAGAAGACTGGAGTGAGCGACGGGGCATCACGTGGCTCATTGCCTTGGCGCGCTTTCTGCGTCTCGTCTGAGAAAAGTTCCATGACGTCATCAATGAGGCCGGAGGGAGCAACTGGAACGTTTAGGGGCATCTTACTGTCCGCGTCTTTCAGGATAGCTAGGGTAAGCCCTAGGTGCCTGTAAGGACGACCATGAGTCCCATGAAATGGCTGAGCAGAGCGCTAGTAGCCATCAGCGCGAGATCAGTTGCCGCGCGCAGATCCTTGATGACGTCAGCGCTACTGTGCCGCCGTCTGCCTGAAACACCTTGAGTATTGGGGCGGGGGGTGGGATTTGGGGGGGTGTTCCGCCCCATCCTCGTGCGTGAACATGGCCTGCGTAGCAGAGTGGGTGCGAGCCGATTGGGGTGCAGCCCACGACTTCACCACGAGCTCTCGCACGCCTCAATGCCGTCTGGTAGCAGCTCGACTGGAGGAGCCACCAGTCCAGTTACCTTCCACAGGCTCGTCAGGTGCGTTTTGTAAGTGAAACCCAGCTCTGTGAGGGCGCCTTTCCGAAGACCCTGATGAGCTCCTCCTGGAGGTCTGCAGGGCCCTCTTGGTCGGGGCGGTCTTTTTTCCAAACCTTTTCCGACGTCGAAAGCGACATGGAGTCGTTTTGCTCGCCAGCTCCGAAGAGGACGAAGTTCGCGGGGTGGAAGCTATCGTCCACCACGTCTTCGGGCGGGGGAGGGCCCACCAGCGGCTCGCTGGCGGCAGTGGGCCTCATTCCCACTATTTTCCGAGCCACTGGCTCTGAGGGCGCGCACTGGCAGCTCGGCACAGTGGGAGCACATGTGGTCCGTGTGAGAAACCCAGGCAGGTCCCACAGAACTGGTGAAGGTCCGAATCTAGCATTAGCAGCCATCGGATGCGGAGAGGAAAACAGGGTGAGTAGTCCTCTATTTCAACTTCCACAATGACTTAGATAAGACTTCTAGCGTGAAGAAAGAGATTCTGACGTAATTTTCGCGCCCATGCATTTTATACTGCCCGCTGACCCGCCAGTATTTGCATGCTTTGCGTCAATTGGCCAGCTGTCCCCAGCTGGCGTTAGCCAATAAGATTTCAGTGAAAGTGGAGAAGGGAAGAGTTCCCATATACGTCTTAGCTGACGTAATGTTGAGTTACCGCCTCGAGAGGGAACCGATTTTCATTAAAAACAAATCGCCCTTAACCTCAAATTCGAGTTAATCGATAAAATCGATTTATCACCCAGCCCTAGTTTGGTACCAGCTCACACAGGAATCAATGGAAATGAAATAGCAGATAAGTTAGCAAAAAATTCAAAAAATGCAAATAAATTAATAAAAATAAAGGATATTGAGATCCCATTAGGAAGAGGAGAAATGTAATAATTTATTAAATCAAATATTCAAAAGAGTAAATTTTATAATCAAATGAATTCATCAGTTAAAGAAGTAAATAATTTTGGAAGATGTAGGAAAGATGAGGTGATTTGAAATAT
Organism: Carassius gibelio; assembly: GCF_023724105.1. Lineage (NCBI taxonomy): Eukaryota > Metazoa > Chordata > Actinopteri > Cypriniformes > Cyprinidae > Carassius > Carassius gibelio. The sequence continues at coordinate 2,971,339 of NC_068412.1, read as the reverse complement.
ATTACAATTTGCACACGCCGGGCTAAATGCATTATTATAAAAAAATAGGTAAACATATTACAGGTAAATATAGTTTTTGTGTGGCAATGGAAACGTTGAATATGTAATATTAAAATGTGGGAAATATAATATAGAGAGAATAAAATTGATAAAGAATTTAAAAGGTAATCATAAAGAAAAAAAAGAAGATAAATTGGATATTAGGGAAAGGATAAAAGGAAGGCATTAATCATAGAATAGCAATGAAATATATAGCAGAGACAGGATTAAATAAACAAATTTGATTGTCAAATGAATAAAAAAATAAATAAATAAACAAAGAAATAAAGCAAAGAAATAGGGGACACACTGGGTTTTTTAAACACGCAGCAGCCAGAAGTACAGAACCCGAAATAAAATTCATATTAAAATAAATAAATGAATAGATTCTGAATGGAGGCGAGACTATCACCCACATATGAATAGGAACATGTGGTAGCGGTATGTGCCAGTGGTGCGGAGTACGCCAAAAAAATCCAACCCAGCCGGCATTTCAGCGTTGAAACAATGTCAGGTACCATGGTTGAATCAACACTGAATTACCTTTCGATTTTGCAAATTGGATCAACGTTGAAATCGCGACGCTGTTTCACCTTCATCACGGGTGAATTATGGTCGTTCTGCAGACCTTGGATTAACGCTGAATGAGGTGTTGATTTTAAAAAGTGAATCAACGTTGATAACACGATGTTGTTTCACCGTCGTACCTTCCACCATGTATAAATACACAATTGTATGTTCATTTAGATCCTAGTTTGCATTTAGATCAACACCGTACAGGATAAAGGCTATAAATCAAATGACTGGCACCAATGGCTTTATAATCAACTTCAATAAACTACCACATGCTCAAAATTGATTTTTAGTGATTTCTAACGGGAATCCCCCCGGAATGTGTCTTCTTTACCATGGGGAATGCTGAATGAGATTTCTACCGAAGGGGACTCTAAAATGTCAGAACCAACAGCCTCGTGCATACAGTGTGGTTGTGCTTCGGGTGATCCTTGAAAGTGTCCCAGCGTTAGGTCCTTTCTGGCACTGTCCCCTCCACTTGAACGCTTTTATGTACCATACTGTATAAACATTTACATTAACATTTAATCATTTAACGGACGCTTTTATCCAAAGCGACTTACAAATGAGAACAATAGAAGCAGTCAGGTCAACAAGAGAACAACAACAATATACAAGTGCCATGACAAGTCTCAGTTAGTCTAGCACAGAACACATAGCCAGGTTTTTAGCCATTATTTGTATTTATTTATTTATTTTTAATGTGAAAGACAAGAAAAGAAGGAAAAGTGCTAGTATTAGTTGGTTAAGTGCTGGCGAAATAGATGAGTCTTTAGATGTTTCTTGAAAATGAGTAAAGAGTAAAGATTGGGAGGTCATTCCACCAGCTGGGCACAGTCCAGGAAAAGGTCTGTGAGAGTGATTTTGAACCTCTTTGGGATGGCACCACAAAGAGTCATTCATTTGCAGAGCGCAAACTTCTGGAGTGCACATAAGATTTAACCAATGAGTTTAGGTATGTTCACAATATTTCACAATAACTTTGATTTCACTAGCTAGGACCACGCCACAAACCAGCTATGCAACTGGGGAAGAGTAGAAAGAGGATGAAGGGGTAGAGGGAATGGGATGATGGTCAGGTTGATCAGGGCATTTTGAATTGATGGCTCGAGACTAGCAGAGCAGTGTGAGGTGGCCCGGTATATATGGAGGTTTGGAAGTCAGGTGATTGTTTGAGGCGTGGCCCTGCTCCCGAACTTTAGTTAACCTCACTTAACTCCATATTGTAAAAAATATATTTAACTGAAAACTGAATGCAAAATAAATCACAGAATATTTTAACTTTACAGTTCAGCAACAGTGAGGTTGGAAACAAAGTGGACAACACTATTCATTAAACACTTGTTTAATGTATTCAGATGAAAATTTACAATATTAACAAATTATTCATAAGCAGTATTTTCAGAGACCCCAGTTAAACTGTTTTAATCAGAACACTAGCAATGCAGTGTAGTAAAACAAGTCAAATCAAATTCAGTACATTTTTTATTTACATTTATTAAACTGAGTACAATCAAAACCTATCACAAAATGTGACCAATCACGGAAAGTAGGGACACAAGTCGGTTCTGGGGCATTTTGAGTTATTCACAGATTCTGAAAAGTGTAGTCTCCAAGCTTTTTCCAACGATGTGTAACACATGAAAATCTGATAATATTTGGAGAAGTTGTGGCCATTTGAAGGTAGGCACTCAAAAAAACTCAAAAAGCAGAAAATAGCCTCTGAAGATAAGCCATACCCCCTGCATAGCAACGACAACGGGAAAAATCGGACCGCATACTATTAATAATAAAGGAGAATGTGCATTGTAAATGTCAGTAATTTATCTTTTTTGAGTTTTATAAAAAAGATTTAGAGACTGAAATATGTGAATTTTATCTTTTTATAAAAAATCTTTAATCTTTCAAATGTGGCCATCATTTTTAATGTTATTATTTTAATGTTTATGTAAACAAAAAGTACATATTGATGCTAATTTTATTTGTTATTTGCTGGTTTTCTACATAAAACTTGGTGAATTGATTTCATTGTGTAGCATTAGGACTTTTTTTAACAGGATTCTGTGATAACCGATGAGCTAGCTAATAACAATAGGTAGATATGGGATGGTCTAAACAGGAGATAACGTGTACGTGTTCTTAGAATGAACACAAAATGACAAACTTTGATGTTTATGGAAACTCACCCCATAAGAAACAAAAGTATTCTTGCAGATCTCGATGCCTCCAATGAAATAAGTCGTTCGGGCACACTTTCTCTTTGTCGGGGTCTTCTTTGTGGATGTAACCATCTCCGAAGTTTGCACTGTGCGTCTGTTTGCCTCTAAATGTTACGGATTTTCCCCATTTCTCTGTCTTTATCCCCATCAAATGTTACTATCGATATAGCCTCTGATATCTTACGGTCCAACTCGTCTGATGCCAGTCCAATACATTCTTCCTCGCCATCATCTTCGCTCGGTTGTAGATTAGGGATATTACAGTCTTATTATGCTGCTTTCATCATCGCTCAGATCGTCTTCAGAATCAGTGAGCGCTTGTATATATAAGCATCCGGCTTGTTGAAGAAGTACTTAAAAACATTTTCGGTGTAACGGCCACGGTTCAGCTCGTCTGCGATCATCTTTGCGGCGTACATCTTCATTGAATTTTGATATCAGCTACAGCTGGCCAGAGCGCTGCATACTAAGTAAAGTGAAAGTGATGTGACATACAGCCAGGTATGGTGACCCATACTCAGAATTTGTGCTCTGCATTTAACCCATCTGAAGTGCACACACACAGAGCAGTGAACACACACACACACACACACACACACACACACTGTGAACACACACCCGGAGCAGTGGGCATCATTTATGCTGCAGCGCCCGGGAGCAGTTGGGGGTTCGGTGCCTTGCTCAAGGTGGAAAGAGCACTGTACATGAACTCCCCCGACCCACAATTCCTGCCGGCCTGAGACTCGAACTCACAACCTTTCGAATGGGAGTCTGACTCTCTAACCATTAGGCCACGACTTCCCTCAGAGGGCGGGGGCAATAACAAAAGAAACAAAAGCCGGCTTATCCAGTATGGAAATACACAGACAATGAAACGCCCCTACTGCGTGCTAGAATCTCCGACAAACAAGCTGATTTCAACCTCAAAATGTACGCTTTTAAATATACCAATACTGCTATCTCAAACACGGAGAGGCTTCTTTGTGATCTCAACTAACAGATTCTGCAAAAAAACAAAAATCACCAATTTTGAAATTTTTTTTCAAGTTTTTTCATTTAGCTCGAAAGTTGTGCTGCCGACTTGTGTCACTGGTTTCCGTGACGGGTCACAAATGTCAATGAATCTCTAGCAGAAGTGACAGTGCAGTGTAGCAGATGAACAATTTCTTACCAATGTTTCAAGAATAAGCTGGATCCTTAATGACTCTACAAGGAGAAAGGAGAAATGGTTTACTGAAAAGTTTTTAAAAAGCAGAATTTCATTTTATACCATTTCTTTAAACCAGTGGTTCTCAAACTTTTTATACCAAGTACCACTTCAGAAAATATTTGTTATTAATATTAAGTTCCACCATAATGACCAACATTAAATTTCAGCAGCGTAGTAAGCCTAACTATTCAGCTACAGCTCTACAGTTAAAAAATGAGGCAGTTTTTATTCTAATAAGAATATTAATTGTTGTCAGCCACTTAACCATGGTAAGGCAAGTTTATTTACATAGCATATTTCGTACACAATGGTAATTCAAAGTGCTTTACATAAAAGAAAGTAAAATAATAATGAAGAAAAATAATAACAAGAATAAAACAAGCCATTTTTAAACTTTTAAAATTATATTTAAAATGAATTTAAAACAGTTAGAAAATTATTTTACATAAAATAAAAAAACAGTGGAAATATAGTGCAATCAGTTTGGACATTGCACAGTGCTCATTTAATAAATACACAGCTAAACAGATGAGTTTTGAGTCTAGATTTAAATGTGACTAGTGTTTTAGCACATCTGATCTCTTCTGGAAGCTGATTCCAACTGAGGGCAGCATAGTAACTAAAAGTGGACTCCCTTTGTTTTGTGTGAACCCTTGGTATTTCTATCTGACTCGATCCTAATGATCTGAGTGCTCTGTTAGGTTTATATTCAGTGAACATATCTGCAATATATTTCAGTCCTAGGTCATTTAGTGACTTATATACGAGTAAAAGTACTTTAAAATCAATCCTAAATGTAACTGGAAACCAGTGTAAGGACCTGAGGACTGGTGTGATATGCTCAGATTTTCTGGTTCTAGTCAGAATCCTGGCAGCAGTGTTCTGGATGAGCTGCAGCTGTCTAATGCTCTTTTTGGGAAGAACGGTGAGGAGCCCATTACAGTAGTCCACCCTGCTGGTGATAAAGACAAGTTTCTCTAAGTCTTGGCTGGAAACAATGTTTTTTAAATGATAGTATGCTGATAGTTACTGCTTTGACATGACTACTGAAACTAAGGTCTGTCTCCAGAATCACACCAAGATTCCTGACTTGATTTTTAGTTGTTTGACCCCTAGAGTCAAGTTATGCATTCACCTTGAACACTTCATCTTTGTTTCCAAATGCAATGACTTTAGTTTTTTCCTTGTTTAACTGATATATATTCTGGCACATCCAACTATTAATTTCATCAATGCATTGGCAGAGGGAGTCAATGGGGCTGTAGTCATTTGGAGATAAGGCTAGGTAAATCTGGGTATCATCAGCATAGCTGTGATAGGCAATTTGGTTCTTTCTCATTATTTGACTTAGTGGAAGCATATCCAGGCTAAACAAGAGCGGTGCAAGAATTGAGCCTTGTGGCACTCCGCATGTCAAGGACGTCCACTTAGACTTATGCTCTCTTAGACTCACATATTAGCCTCTCCCTTCTAAGTCTAAGTATGATCTGAACCATTTGAGTACCATCCCAGAAAGCCGACCCAGTTTTCCAGTCTCTCTAGTAGTATGTTATGATTGACAGTGTCAAACGCAGCACTGAGATCTAGCAATACCAGCACCGATATTTTGCCAGAGTCACAATTTAAGCAAATACTGTATAATTTATTATCTCAACGAGTGCTGTCTCTGTGCTGTGATGCGGTCGAAAACCAGATTGAAAATTGTCCAGGTATCCATTTGAGTTTAAGTATTTGTTCAACTGTTTAAAAACTACCTTTTCTATAATTTTGCCTATAAAAGGAAGATTAGATATTGGTCTAAAATTGCTCAAAATGGTGTTATCAGGAGCCTATTTTTCAGGATAGACTTAACAACTGCAGTTTTTAGGGAGTTCGGAAATGTCCCAGAAAGAAGTGAGGCATTCACCACTTCTAAAAGATCTGCTTCCAAGAGGTTAAGCACACTTTTGAAAAATAATTTAGGTGTTGTCTTTACTATGTCTTCGAGAACTTTGCTATCAATTGCTTCAAAAATAGACATAGTATCTTTTTGATATTGTGGCCTAATCTGTCTGACCTCTGCATTACTTGAGGGTGTGCTAATAACCTTCCTGATATTGATGATTTTCTCAGAAAAGAAGGATCCAAACTCACAGCATTTGCTGTCTGATAGCATATCACTGAGAATCTGACTTGGGGGGTTTGTCAGTCTCTCAACAGTGGAAAAAAGAGTACCATTGTTATTTAAGTTACTGTTTATAAGGTTTGAGAATAAATTCTGTCTACCTGTGGCTAGTTTCACGTTAAAAACATGAAGGATGTCTTTATAGATGCTATAGTGAATTTCAAGTTTTGTCTTCCTCCACATCCGCTCGGCTTTTCTGCATTGTCTTTTCATAGTCTGAACTGCTGTTGATCTTCTCCAAACTGATTTCTGTCTGTTTGTGTTCTTACTGACTATTATTGGAGCAATATCATCAATAACATTCTTAACTTTTGAGTTGAAGGAATCAAGGAGAATATCAACAGAGTCTGCAGAAATGCTTGGTGTTAAAGATATAGCCTCCATAAATAGTACACTTGTGTTCTCATTTATGCATCTCCTTCTGACAGAGACAGATCTAGATTCAGTGGTAGCAGAGATCAAAAAATCAAAGAAAATACAGAAGTGATCATATAGTGCTACGTCCTTAATAACAGTGGATAAAATGTTTAGACCCCTACTGATGATTAGATCCAGAGTGTGTCCACCTTTGTGTGTGGGTCCATGCACATGCTGAGTCAAGTAAAAAGTGTTTAGAACCGTTATCATTTCTTTTGTAGTTTTTTTTTTCTGTGTTATCTATGTGAAAATTAAAATCCCCTGCAAAAGCAAAACAGTCAAACTCTAAGGAAATCATTGATAACATTTCTGTGACCTCTTCAACAAAGGCTGGAGAGTATTTTGGAGGCCTGTAAATAATAATAAACAGAATGCGTGGAGCACCTTTCAGCACAATCCCTAAATATTCAAAAGACAAGTACTGACCAAATGAAACTTGCTTGCATTGATAGACATCTTGAAATAGAGCAGCTACACCTCTATGGAAGCATATGGGTAGCATTATTCAATTTGGAATGTAATATGCAAAATGACAATGCAATATGTCAAATGACAATGCATTTCTGTATTTACATTTACATTTTCCAATACATTTGTGCAACGTATGGTGCAAAATGAAAATGAAAAATAAATTACATAATTTTCATTTGCCATTTCACACACTAGTTTTAATCTGTAAAATGAATACTAATTTTAACGCTTTATAAGTTGCAAAATGAAAATGAAAATGTTCTACAGAAATTAGATTAGATATGTATAACATGTTCAAGCAAAAACTGTGGCAAAATTATCATTCAAATGCAATTTTTCTTAATTGCATTAACACTCACAGTCAAGACACTTACAGTTGCATTTTCATTCAATGTCCCGCAATGAATGTAGCAAAATTTAATGTGCACATTGAAAATGCATTCCGAGCCGATCACGTGTCTGCCCCCTCGCGCCACGTCAATCACTACGTGAACAAGGCGGGGCTTGCAGAAGGTCAGGAGACTCAAATCTCAATTAGAGGATTCAAGTGAGAGAACATAGACAAGACAGTTGGCCCGTGTGCGTTTTCATCATCTCGGTTTATGGCTTCAATATTTCATCCGCACTTGTGGGCGGAGCTGAAACACAGCTTTTATCTGATTGGTCGAATCGCTCCACCTTCTGCTCGGTCTTTTCATTCTTTCAGGCAGAATAAGAGTCAGTGCGAGTAAAGCACTGTGATGTCTGAAACCACCGCTCACTGTTAATTAGCATAATATTTGATTCAGATGTAGCTGGGCACATAATTCGTGCTGCTGAGACCTGCAAAAGACCCTGTAAAATTATTTCTAGGTTACTGTATTGTATAAATATTGTCCCACTGATAAAAGCAGTGCAAATAGTTCTGTCTCCTTGGATAACAGTGAAGTGGAAATAAATATAGTTACATTTATGAAATAGAATTAAATAGGATTTTTTGGGAAGGTAAGTCTGGTCAGTTATACAGCAACGCGAGTCAGACGAGTCTGAAGATTTGAACTGAATTTGGTGAAACATTAAAATTCTAGTCTGTGTCAATTACTCTCATAATAAATAATAATAATAATGTTACCAGTATTTATAAGTTGCATCAGTCCAAAAATACTTGATGTGATGAAAATACATGATGAGGAAAAAAACATAAGTCGCACTGGACTAAATCGCATTTATTCAGAACCAAGAGAAAACATTACCGTCTACAGCCACGAGAGGGCGCTCTGGGGTAGGCTACAGGAGCACTGAGCAGCCCTCTCGCGGCTGTAGGCTGTAGATCTTGGTTCATTTCTCTTGGTTCATTTCAAATTAATTTTGATAAATAAGTCGCACCTGACTGTAAGTCGCTGGACCACCAAACTATGAAAAGAAGTGCGACTTATAATCCGGAAAATATGGTAAATATATGTTGTCTTACTCAAGCCCAACAAAGAAGACTAAAAAGAGAAACATCATTCAATTTAGTATGTAATAAAACGAATATTACTAATTTAAGAAATGTAACTATATACATTTTCACAATTATTTATTAATGTCACACACACATACCTGGTCCCTTTAGACTTAAAAGATGATGAGAGTGGTAAATGTTACAGACATGGAACTGTTCAGTCTATTATTGATTTTTTTTCCACTTCACTTTTATCTAAAGAGACACAACTATTTGCGTTGTATTTATCAGTGGGACAATATTCATACAATACTACAACTTGATTACGTAATCAGATTCCAAAACTCAAGTACTTGTAATTAGAGTAAACTACTTTTTAAAATACTCGTAATCAGAATACAGTTACTTTTTTATGGATTACAGGATTACATATTATTTGCACAATGGTAATAAGTGGTTCACAATTATCTGATTCATCTAAGTTTATTTTTTAACGTTTATATTTTTCCTAATAAACCTGCCACTTATATACGTTCATAATTCTTCAAGTTTTTCCAGCGGAAACAGGGAGGGGTGTCAGAATTGCGCTCAAAAGAAATCAGCGACAAGATAATGAAAAATGGAGGGGAACCTCTTTTTATACAGTCTATGAGGGGAATGCAGTTTCACTGTAAACAGTGACTAATAACGGATAATGTATTGACAGTATCAAGATCGCGTCAGTTGAGGCTTGTGCAGTCCGTCTGACTCGTGGAGAAATCAAAACTATAAGCACAACCACACACACAAAGAAACAAAACATGAACAAACACACTGTGGTAGAAAAAAATCTAAATATTCTGTATAATATGTGCAACATCACACGACCAGGAGTGATGTTTTCCCGACTTTCTGCTCGATTGCAAATGTGATACTGATTTTATACATATTCAGTTAAATAAACAAGTAATGTTAACTGACTTACATTTTAGAGACATTGTGGATCGTTTTTACTTCATTTCAAACAAAAATAACTATAAGCAAAGCCACAGCAGATCTCATCCCCAAGCAACATACAAGTGTTTCGTTACTAAATTATTCATTTTCAAATGAGTCAGTGATTCAGTGAGCCGGTTACTTGCTTCATTTGTTGAATGAATCAGCCATTTGAACGAATCGGTTGAATCAATGATTCAATCATTAAGACAGTGACTTGTCACCACCTACTGTTGGTTTAATATAATTTTTAAAAGTATCATTGCATTTTTCCAACATTTCATATTTTGTATGTCAAAAAAGTACAACATTAATCTAATAACATTATTTATGCATTTGGACAGATGGAGTTTGTTGATATTGTTTTCATTTTAATAATAACAACCATAATGTTATATTATTCTAATTTAATGTATCTTATTGATCACATGTAAGAATTCAACATAAATGTAGACATCTACATTTAATCAGTTTAGGAAAATATTTCCCTTTATAAAGTTAAAAAGTATAACAGTAATCAATTTAAGGCAAATATATATAATATATATATATATATATATATATATATATATATATATATATATATATATATATATATATATATATATATATATATATATGTTGAATAAAATAATACCTGATAGAACACTGATGAGACTGCTTCAGAATATATTACATTTGTGCCAAAAAAAAAAAAAAAAAAAAATCCCCAGACAGTAACTTCCCCAGGTAACTTTTTTTCTCGGACAAGTGAATTATTTATTTACTTTTTACATGACAAGCTCATGTAAAAGCTTAATGTCAAGCCCTGTATTAGCAATATTATTGTTGTGAGTTTCATCCTCTTTAATTCATTTTTGTAAAGTTGTTATTGTTTGTCTTTTTCTCATTGTTACTCTGCACTTAAAATGGTTTGAGATGGATAGAAATGTAATTGCTGTGTGTCTTTTTCAAAATTCATGTTTACAATGTACCTATAGTTTGATGTTTATCAATGATACAGTCATATTCACTTCTAGATTCAAATTCGAGATTTTTCAAACAGTTGTATCTCGGCCAAATACTGTCCAATCATAACAAACCATACAGCAATGGAAAACTCATTTATTAGGAGGTGCTTATTTCCTCTGAATAAATTTTAAAAACTTTAAATTTGATCACCCTCAAGTAGAAATTAAGTAGCATGTGACCTGTGCTGGCAAAATTAGTCACAATGAGCAAAATTAGTTGAGTTTTTTAATTTTTTATTCTCATTAGAAGTCCTAGAAATCTGGCCAAAAATGACTGAGCTACACCCGTTTGAAGTCGAAAGAGTTGGCAAAGTCAATTTTGAGAAAAATCAGGTTAAAGTTTTCTAAAGGTTCCAAAGCAAAATCACAGAGCAATGTTGAATCTTTTCCTCCAGTTCTTTTCTTAATAATAATTCACGTTTTTTATTTTACATCTGAACAAAAGCATTCAACTAAGAAAAACAAATAATCAAATGTAAAATCCCTTTATTGTGTTCATTACAAATAAATGAATTATTAAAAATTCATTGAAGAGCAGTGCGTGACTGTGATTCTGTGTATATTTATCAGGATATATATAATTGTAATTTGAATGTCGGATTGAAATGAACACTGTTATTAGAATAGTTAATTGTTAGTATATGTGCGGCTAATAATAATGATAATAAAAATAATAATAATAATAATAATGTGACGAGTGGGACGGGGCCGAGGGACGTGGGAGGAGCGAGGGCAGTGGAGTGATTGGAGATGAGCTACACCTGTTCGACCCACGGAGGAGATGGAAGAATATAAAACTGGAGCGATGACAGTGAAGGACGAGAGAGGACCAGGCCTGGGCTTTTAGTTGTGTTTGCTTTTTATGTGTGTGCATCAGTCGTCCGTGAGGGGCTGATGCGCTGTTTTGTGTTTATTTTGTAATTAAAGTTTCAGTTTGATTGTCCGCCGGTTCCCGCCTCCTTCATCCCGATGATTATGGAGTTTTTATTATTACAAATAATTAGCATGTTTTTGTGTTTTGTTTTGGTACTAAAATTGGTACAGAGTACCATGGATTTTCACGGGCACTGGTACCGAATACAGACTGGTACCGTGACACCACTAATAGTTAGTAAAACTGAAGACCTTGATTAATCTGTTCAGGTGCACTGCAGGTTGGAGCAAAACTCTTCATGTAAGTGGATCTCCTGCAATATATTCTGAACATTTATATTTACATTTAATAATTTAGCAGACGCTTTTATCCAAAGTGACTTACAAATGAGAACAATAGAAGCAATCAGACCAACAAAAAAAAAACAAAAAAAAAAACAACAGAATACAAGTTGATCATTCAAACAGGCAGAATGACTTCTAGACTGATGACTTACAACACTGGTGTCCAGTCCTGGGCTGGAGGACCAACGCAGAGTTTCTGCTTATCCTTGATCAGCTGCAAGGGTCTGCTTAACTGGGGTTGGATCTTAACTCTGAAAAAAGAGAAGGCAACCAATATTATGATGTTAAAATTTAAAGTAAAAAAATATGATTTAGAAATATGCACAACCTCTGAAAATGCACAAAGATGAGAAGAAAGCTATGTGTTTGAGAACTTTCAACCCACTGAAATGTATTATTTTAAATTATTAGCAATACTAAGTCACAGATGCATTTTTATTTAATATTATTAATATTCTTGAAATATGTTACAATTACCTTGTGGTTTATGAAGGTATTTTAATCTCTGAAATAGAAAAGATCTGTCAGTGATGAATGGTACCATACATACATCATATGTAATGATATTTAATAAGAGCTCTCACAAAATACAACAGATCCTATTATAAACAGAGATGCTGTCTACAATGGATGTGGAACGGCACGACACAACACATTCCTGACAGTAAACTGATGCTTCATTCTATTTATGATGTACTGCCACAAAGTTCAAATGATTTTTAACAGTCACTTTGTCGCGTCCAATGTAGACACGGTGTGAGAGTGTGTAGCTTGCAGATAGAGAATGGGAATCTACGTCACTGTGCATTGCATTCAGGATATACAATACAACTCACCAAGTTTGCTGCAATTACGTCAGTCATGGCAGATCACGTGGCGTTTGCTTACTTGATCGCGTTTAAGATGTGTGTATAAGTGGTGTTTTGGAAGGGTGTCTTCCAAAACAAGATAACATATTGGATATACACTTTAGCAGTAGCTATGACATGGGTGTTTCTGCTAATACAAAATGATAAAAGTAACCTATAAAAAAAATTCCCTGGTTTAACACACAAGATTTACAGTACCCTCCTGCTGAGCTCTTTTTAACATTTTAAACATAACACCACTGATTTTCATATACAGAAAATCACAATTCTGTTGGATTTATATTGTGATTTAGACCAACTATTTGAAAGTGAACAGAATGTTGTCAAGTTGTTAGCATTTTGCTAACCACACGCAGGTGAAGTATAAACACAGCAAAATAAACTAGACAATATGAAGAAACCAAACAAATAACATAATGTATTATGTATCATTTGTATAGGAGCATACATTTATGACCACATTAGATTGTATGTTTTTAAGATTAACATTTTAGTTATTGAAAAAAGTCATGCAAAATAAACATACACAAACTTTATATTAACAATAAAGTAAATACAAAGTAAATACAATAAAATAATGTTTAATAAACATGATTTATAAGATGAAGACGACATAAAAACGTATTGAACTGTTTTAAAAGTCCATATCAGAATTTCTGAAACTGAAGGCGACTCGCAATAAACGTGAAACACACGTCATCGGTGTCATCAGTGAATCCAGCCAATCGTGGATCAGTTGTGTCGCCATCAGAACCTGTGCCGCTGCTCTTAACAGTTCTCGGGCTACTCTCGAATCGTTCTCACGGTACTTTGATGGCACACGTCACAGTCACGTGGAGTCAGCGCTGTATCAAGTCGGACAAAATTTCTAACCGGCATGCACTGCTTCAAGTCACCCGACGATCGGTCTTCGCAGAGCTCCATGAAGTCAAACAAGCCTTATGTGGAAAATAATGTGTTTTTTGAACCTTAAACTGCATAAACACATTGCATTACACCAAATACATAAAAATGCTCTTTTCAACAGCATCATTTCATTAAAGTCTGCATGAAATTAAAATTGACTTTACTATACTAGCACACATCCGTGCAAACAGATCCCCTGTAAAAAAAAAAAAATAATAATAATAAAGAAAAAAAAAAAGTCTTCTTAATCTTTAATCAAAATCAGAACAATTCCGCTCTGAAATGACAACTTCTTTTCTGATGACGTCAGTTTGACAATTTGGTCAGAATATTCTTAAACATACCTCCAACCATTAGATTGCTATAAATGAGAGACAGAGAGAAAGAGCGCAAACAATAAAACTATGCCCTCTACACGGACTTTAAAGGAAAGGATGCATATGTGTATCCTTCGCACTCTTCGCGCTCTCAAATCACCCACAATCCTTTGCGTGCAGCTTTGCTATATAACATTAGTTCAAAAATTCTAAAAAGTCGAACGTTAACGTAGTCGGAGCGTTGACGGTTTTTATTTACGTTACCAAACATTTGTTATAACTGTAGTAAATATAAGTAAAGTTTGACGTTTAAATGCCAGTACAAATTACTACCGTATTGATATTGTAAATTATACAAATACAAATGGTTAACTGAACCGGACCTGTCATTTAACAATTGGTTGCTTCATCTGCATTTCTTTTATAAATAACTAGTTAAGTTGTCCAAAGTAATTTAATGATACCATTCACAGCGTTATTCAAACGGACCTTTTCACTGGCATAATGACGCAATTATGTGCACTTGCTAGCCTGTTCCATTTACGTGTTCTCCGTATGCTAAAGAGGAGTCTCACCTAGCCTCTGAAGGAAGTGACTTGGAAGGATCAGTCCTACCAAGGAAGTATCCTTGACATTGAGAAACGCCTACTGTTTGTAATGTTCCTGTAAATAGTAAAATACAGTTTTTGAAACTGTTCCTATAAATACCTCTCATCTTCACTGTCCTGAGTTTCTAAGCAAGCAGGAATATCTGAAGGAGTATCATCTGTGAAGATGATGTTTGTTAAAGAGGAGAGTGAGGAGAACACGATTAAAGCAGAACTCTGGAGAATAAAACACGAGGAACAAAGAGGTGCGTCTTTAGTCTTCATTCATCTTTAATGACTGTTTCTGATACATTAAAATCAATCTAACAAAGATTTAACCGGATGCCAGTGAACCCCTTAACAGTTTTACATTCCTTAATGTGAAAATAAGAGCTTAATTATCATTAAAGTGGCTTAACTATGTGATGAGATGTATATTTTATTTTCGCTCATTGTTGTTTTAGAGTTTCCTGAGACAGGTGCCCTGTTTGTGATATGAAACAACCCTCAGCTTACAGATTGTGTACGTTTTAATACAAAATTCTACGAATAAATAGCGTTTTGGAGCTATTTGTGTATTCTATTTGTGGCGTTACTTGTCAAATGTAGCGCTTCAGTTAGAGCTTTTATCTCGCCGGCGCCGCCGCGCGGTCACGTGACATCCAGAGCGCGCCAAACTAATGAGTGGTGAATTATGCAGCTATATAGCTGTATTGTCTGTGGCAGTTTTTTGGTAAACATTACAGCATATTATACATTGACTATTACGTCTAGGACATTTACACTGTCATTTTATTCTGTGAGTAATGGGAGAGGCAACATTAATATGGGTTTCTTAACCCTCAGTCAAGTACTCATAATGTGACCATACAGCTTAACTATTTTTTTTTTTCAGTGGAATAAATGTTGTATATTTTACTTCAATAATATTTATTTCATATTCAGAGGAGATATTTTGGTAGTAAACACTATTTGTGCAATAAATATGGCCCATTAATGACTTAAAATATATGTTAAATATGTCTATTACTTCTATCACAATTAGTGTAGTATGAAGGTTACAATTGTAGAGAAAATGGTTTTAAATTCCAAAAAAAAAAAAAATAATAATAATTTGTGATTCCATGGTTTATCTATAGGTACCTATGTGGCTCTTTACTAAATATATCTACAATATTGTTATCCTTACCGTAATTTGATGTTCTTCATTTAAAAAAATATTAAGACATGATTAAACATCTCAATTCTTAAATGAGAAATGTAAAAAGTTAATAACTTATTAATTAAAAAAAATATATATACATTAATTAGTCATTTTTATGTATATAAAAAAATACTGGTAAATATAGATTAATCTCACTGTGATCTTGAAATTAATCTAGATTAATCGAGATTAAAATGGCTCATTCGAATTCTGCCGAATGCATTCAGAATATGTGTGTTACCCAAATAAAATTGACAAACAGTAAGTATTTGAGAAGGGGTTTATCAAGATAGGTGGTGCATTAGAAAAGGGGCTCATCTCCTGTTTCCAAAATGCATCACAAAGTGCTTGAAAAAGCTGTAAACTAATTCCACATTGCACAAGGTGCAAACAACCTTACGCCTGCTTCACACCAATGTTTAAGTTTGTAGGTGTCAATGTACAGAAACCAAATAATTAAATGTAAAATAGCAATGGTGTAACGCTGAGTCAGGGGCGTTAGGATCCATAAGCAGCTTTATTTCAATAATCAACAGAGTAAACAGAAACAGATCAATCAGGGGCGTTAGATACAACGTAAACAAATCAGAATCATAAACCTTGACAGAGCGTAGAATCAGGGCTGGCGGCTGGCAGGCAGAGACGAGAGAACAAGGCAGTGGTCGGTAAGGCAGGCGGCAAAGAATCAGAGTCCGATAAGCAGTCCAGGTCATACACGGGAGATCAAACAATGGGAAAACGCTCGGTAATGTCTGCATGGGCACAACAAGACTTTGCGTTTGAGAGAACAGGGCGAGTTCATTAAATAGGGGATGGAGATGAGCGACACCTGTGCAGGTAATCAGCCCCAGGTACGGGGTGTTATGGGAAATGGAGTTTTGAAAGAGGTTAATACTCAGGCGACGGTTCCCTCTGGTGGTGATCGGAGGGAGCCACAGAGGTTGTGTTTGTGACAGAGCCCTCCCCCTGCGAGCGGCTCCTGACGCGATGAGGTGATCGTCGCCGGGGTCTTCCTCGGGGTCTAGGAGCGGGTCTGTCTGGGTGATCTCGATGGAAGTCCGTGATGAGAGTGGGGTCCAGTATGTCATCAGCATTGACCCAGGACCTTTCCTCCGGACCGTACCCCTCCCAATCGACCAGATACTGTAGGAATCGGCCCCGGCGACGTGAATGCAGGATTTCGTGTACCTGATAGGTCTCCTGGCCATCGATGATGAGGGGAGGCGCTCTCTGGTCACCAGCCTCCTCTAGGTTCTCCGCTCCTCTCGGTCCACCAGCGGGCTTGAGCAAGGAAACATGAAAAGTGGGTGAGATACGGTAATGAGATGGGAGAGATAGTCTAAATGATACTGGGATGATTTGACGGAGGATTTTGAAAGGGCCCACGTACCTGGGACTAAGTTTCTTGGATGGTAGTCTGAGGCGAAGATCCCGTGTGGACAGCCAGACCCATTGTCCGGGCTGGTAATCCGGATGAGCTCTGCGGTGTCGATTGGCCTGATTTCTGGTCCGACGAACTGCTCGGAGAAGGTGAACATGAGCGCTGTCCCAGGTCTCCTCACAGCGTCTCAGCCAAGCATCAACTGCAGGTAATTCGGATGGTTCGCCAGACCATGGGAAGAGAGGAGGTTGAAATCCTAGGATGCACTGGAAGGGAGTCATGCCAGTGGAAGGTTTTTGAAGGGAATTTTGTGCGTACTCGGCCCAGAGAAGGAAGCGGCTCCAATCATTTTGATTCTGGATGCAGTAGGATCGAAGGAAACGGGAGAGTTCTTGGTTCAGACGTTCGACCTGTCCGTTGGATTGTGGGTGGTAACCTGATGTGAGACTAACATTGATGCCCAACTGTTGGCAGAATGCCGACCATACTCTGGAGGTAAATTGGGGACCCCTATCGGAGACAATGTCCTCCGGGAGGCCATAGAACCGGAACACATTCTCACAAAGTGCCTCTGCTGTTTCGAAGGCAGTCGGGAGTTTGGGTAATGGGATGAAGCGGCAGGCTTTGGAGAAGCGGTCGATCACAGATAGAATTGTGGTTTTGCCCTGCGAGAGAGGCAGATCAGTAACAAAGTCGATGGCTATGTGGGACCAAGGACGTTGAGGAACGGGTAACGGGTGAAGAAGACCAGCGGGTAATTGATGGGATGATTTGTTGGTGTTGCAAGTGATACAGTTTCTAACGTAATTGATGGTGTTTGCTTGCATTGAGGGCCACCAGAAGCGGTTAGATAGGAGCTGGATGGTGGCGGTTATACCGGGGTGTCCTGAGCTTGGGGTAGAGTGGACCTGATGTAGTACTCGTTGTCTCAGTGTTTGAGGGACGAATGTGCGATTCTGGGGAGTCTCAGGAGGTGGAGGTTCGATGCGTTGGGCCTCAATGATCTCAGTCATAATATCCCATTGGATGGGTCCAAGAACGATCGTGGGAGGAATGATGGGTTCGTGGTCTGGAGTTTGGTTGTTGGTTTCGTAGAGACGAGAGAGTGCATCTGCTTTGGTATTCTGGGAACCCGGACGATAAGTGACTTGAAAATTAAATCTTGTGAAGAAGAGCGACCACCTGGCTTGTCTGTGATTCAAGCGTTTGGCTGACCGGAGGTATTCAAGGTTGCGGTGATCCGTAAGGACTGTGAAGGTGTGTTTAGCCCCCTCTAGCCAGTGCCTCCATTCCTCGAATGCTGCTTTCATAGCGAGGAGCTCGCGATCTCCAACATCATAATTCCTCTCGGCTGCGTTTAGTTTCCGAGAATAAAAGGCACATCGGTATAATTTCGGTGGATCTCCCTGACGTTGTGAGAGTACAGCCCCGAGACCTGAACTTGAAGCGTCTACTTCCACAATGAATTCCTGCTCTGGATCAGGATGATGTAAGATGGGCGCTGTGGTGAATCTATCCTTGAGGGCCTGGAAGGCGTTGAGGGCGGCGAAGGACCAGTGGAGACGCTGAGAGCCCTTCTTAACCATAGAAGTCATTGGTGCTGCGATGGAGCTGAAGTCGCGGATGAACCTTCTATAGAAGTTAGCGAAACCCAGGAAGCGTTGTAGTTCTTTGAGAGTCTGGGGTAGGGGCCAGTTGACTACAGCGCGAACCTTCCCCTCCTCCATGGCTACTCCTCCAGCGCTGATTACATAACCCAGGAAGGAGATAGTCTGCTTGTGGAATTCACATTTCTCCAGTTTAGCATACAGTTGGTGCTGGATTAGGCGTTGGAGGATGGCTTTGACCTGTTTCACATGTTCTGTATACGTTTCGGAGTAGATGAGGATATCGTCTATGTAGACTATGACCCAACGATTCAACATATCCCTGAATACGTCGTTCACAAAGGCTTGGAACACGGAAGGACTGTTGGAAAGGCCGAACGGCATGACCTGGTATTCGTAGTGCCCAGTGGTGGTTGAAAAGGCCGTCTTCCACTCATCCCCTTCTCGAATTCGGATCAGGTTGTAGGCGCTTCGGAGGTCCAACTTCGTGAAGTACTTTGCTCGGCGTAGTTGCTCTAGAGCCGCTGGGACGAGTGGCAAGGGATATCGGTACTTCACCGTAATGTCGTTGAGGCCGCGGTAATCTATACAAGGGCGGAGTCCTCCGTCCTTCTTCTTCACGAAGAAGAATCCTGCAGAAGCTGGTGAAGTTGAAGGTCGAATGAATCCCTTGGCTAATTCCTCCTCGATATACTCCTTCATGGCTGCGGCTTCGGGTTGAGATAACGGAAACACTCGGCCCTTGGGTGGTTGAGCGCCTGGCATCAGCTCAATGGCGCAATCGCCTGGTCGATGAGGAGGTAGTTGCGCAGCCTTGGTTTTACTGAAAGCCTCCTGGAGATCGTCATACTCTTGAGGCAGTTGAGAGGCCGATGAGGAAGTATGAGTGATCGTGGGTCGGGTGCAGGAATGGAGACAATGTTGTTTGCAGTAATCTGACCATTGTGATATCTGTTTCTTGGACCAGGAGATGATTGGATTGTGTTTTTCCAGCCAGGGCAGTCCCAAGATGATGGGGTTATGAGGAGATTGGAAGCTGTAGAGGTGGATCTTTTCAGAATGGAGGGCCCCGACGGTGAGTTCTAACTCCTCAGTGATGGTTTGGATGCGACCGGAGCCCAGCGGTCGCCCATCTAGAGCTGCCACTGCCAAGTGAGAGGTACATGGAATACAAGGGATGTTATGAGTCTCCATGAAAGTGGTATCAATAAAATTTCCCGCAGCTCTGGAATCAATCAATGCCCTCACCTCGATGCTAATTCCCTTAACATATAACATGACTGGTATTTCTAACATAGAAGAAGATCTAGAAGGATAACTCACCGCAGCTGAATGTCGCGGCGGTCGAGTGGGGCATGAAGCCCGTAGATGTCCAGCCAAGCCACAGTATAAACACAAGTTGTGCTGTCGCCTGCGTGACTTTTCCTCCTCGCTTAATCGGGTAACTCCGATTTGCATGGGTTCTGGATCCGGGCTTGAGCTGTTGACTGGGGTGAGTGATGAAGTTCGGTATCGGGGCCGACGTGCCCGAATCAGATTGTCTACCTTGATGGACAGATCGATGAGTTGTTCGAGGGTTTTGCCCTCATCTCGGCAGGCTAGTTCGGTCTGCAGCTCAGCATCCAGTCCCCTCCTGAAGTGCAGGCGTAAAGGGTCGTCTGGCCAGCCAGTTTGTGCAGCTAGGGTGCGGAATGAGAGAGCATAATCTGCGGCCGATCTTCCTCCTTGACGGAGTGCGATAAGCTGTTCGCCAACCTCCTTTCCTCCCGCGGGATGTTCGAAAACCTCTCTGAATCGGAGCAGAAATGCTGAAAAGGTGGTGAAAACTGATCGATCACCGTTCCAGATGGCTGTGGCCCACTCTAGTGCTCTCCCCGTGAGCAAAGAGCACACAAACGAAATTCGGCTGTCCTCTGTGGGATATAACGAGGGCTGCTGGTTAACAAACATCGAACATTGTAATAGGAACCCCTTGCATCTGGCAGGTGATCCATCGAACTTTTCTGGGAACGCCAAGCGCGGGCTTACTGAAGCGGGAGGTGTGGCCACGGCGGCGGCCATTTGCTGTGGTTGAGGTGCTGCTGGAATATTTCCCTCCGGGGTTTGCAGGCGGAGTGATTGGAGGGTTCGGATCATTTCTTCGGTGAGAGAGGTGAGTCGATTCAGCTGCTGCTGATGGGCTGTCAGCGCCGCGGCTTGAGCGGATACTTCTGCAGTGAACTGGAAAAAAGCCGCTGGATCAATATCTGGCAAAGTCTTCTGTAACGCTGAGTCAGGGGCGTTAGGATCCATAAGCAGCTTTATTTCAATAATCAACAGAGTAAACAGAAACAGATCAATCAGGGGCGTTAGATACAACGTAGACAAATCAGAATCATAAACCTTGACAGAGCGTAGAATCAGGGCTGGCGGCTGGCAGGCAGAGACGAGAGAACAAGGCAGTGGTCGGTAAGGCAGGCGGCAAAGAATCAGAGTCCGATAAGCAGTCCAGGTCATACACGGGAGATCAAACAATGGGAAAACGCTCGGTAATGTCTGCATGGGCACAACAAGACTTTGCGTTTGAGAGAACAGGGCGAGTTCATTAAATAGGGGATGGAGATGAGCGACACCTGTGCAGGTAATCAGCCCCAGGTACGGGGTGTTATGGGAAATGGAGTTTTGAAAGAGGTTAATACTCGGGCGACGGTTCCCTCTGGTGGTGATCGGAGGGAGCCACAGAGGTTGTGTTTGTGACAAATGGATAGTCTTCAATGTAAAAATGAAATATACAATCAAACTTACATTTATTCAGACACCTTCAACATTTCACACATTAAAACAGTTTTGCTATATATATCAAAAATTATACCTGGTGTCTGAATAATTTTGAGTTTGACTGTTAAAACTACAAAGTAATTCAGTCAAGAGCAGTGAGTGATTTTCATTTTCATTTTCTTGGATTAACATTACAGCAGCCAGTCGCTAAAATAGTCCCAGTCACTTTAAGAGACGATGAACGCATCCAATATAATACACATCCCAGTTTTTTCCTCAACTGTTTACTTTCACTTAAGAAATAACTGACCGTTCCCTTTCAGTCGGTCACGTTCGACGTTACGAATGGGATCTCGCCCGAGAGCCCAATCACCTTCAAGTGGTACAAAACGAGCCAATGGTACACAAAGTGTACCCCGCAGAGCGGGTATATAAGGAGCAACGCGAGCAACTCGCATTCAAGCTTTCGCTTCGGAGCCGAGCACATCACTTGCTGCAATCACCGGAGTGTTTGCAAGCAAGAGCTTGTGTTGGTGTGACGGCGCGATTCAGCGGTTCGTCTGGGTTTCCTGCGACAGCTCCCGCGTTCCCCTGAGCGCTTCAACACCTCTAAAAGAGACAAATTTCTCTCACAAAAGAGATACGGGCCGATTTGCGTCTTTTTAAAGATGTCATTTCGCCCGTGTGTTTCTGGGTGCGGTCGATATATCGTTCCTCGTGACGGTCACGATCGTTGTGTCACGTGTCTGGGCTTCCAGCACGCTGAGACTGCGTACGTGGATGGCTCATGTTCTCATTGCGGGGACATGACCATCTCGGCGTTGAGATCGAGACTCGATTACCTTAAAAGGTATAGAGTCCCCTCTACCACACCCCGTTGTAGCTCTTCTTCTCGTGAGAGGGCTACTTCGGCTGGTGGCAAGGGTGATCTGAGGGTTACCGTGTGGGCTTCCCCAACGAGCGAACCTCCTCGGGCCACACCCCCCTCACATACGCCGCAGCCGGTCGAGTTCCCGGATGAGTTTGCTGGACCCTCTCAGGCTCCTGACATCTCATTCGGGGCTCGCGAAGAGGACCGTATGTCGATCGCCGCATCACTCGGCGGGCTTGAGTCCTCGGGAGATGAGGGTTCGGCTGCGTTGCCTCCCTCGGGAGTGCCAGCATTGTCCGAGTCCGATCCCGAGCTGACGGCCGTGCTTTCCCGGGCAGCGGAGAGCATCGGGCTTGTGTGGAATCCTCCACCCTGTCCCGAGCGCTCGAGGCTGGATGATTGGTTCCTGGGGGCTGCTCATGCGGATCGCCAGCACCCCCCTCTGGTTCCTTTCTTCCCGGAAGTGCACCAGGAAGTAACTAGTTCATGGAAGGCACCTTTAACTGCCCGAAACCATTCTGGTTCTTCCTTCGCCTTCACTGCCCTCGATGGCGGGGCGGCCAAGGGGTATGCTGGGATTCCCCCGGTGGAGCGTTCTGTTGCGATGCAACTGTGTCCACAGAGCGCCTCCACTTGGCGTGGTGGTCCCAAGTTGCCCTCCAAGGCCTGTAAGTTCTCATCCACGCTTGTGGCCAAGGCTTACAGAGCTGCGGGCGAGGCCGCTTCCGCCCTGCATGCCATGGTCTCACTTCAGGTCTATCAGGCCAAGCTGCTCCGGCAGCTGCACGAGGGCGGTGCTGACCCAGGGGTTTTGCAGGAGGTGCGCACTGCTACCGACTCCTGCTCCTTGGGTCTGGTGATGTCCACTTTGGTGGTCCAGGAGCGCCACCTATGGCTGAACCTGGCAGACATGAGGGAGTCTGATCGGGCTCAGTTCCTCAACTCCCCGGTCTCCCAGGATGGCCTCTTCGGTGATGCGGTAGAGAGCTTTGCCCAGCAGTTCTCTGCCGCCCAGAAGCAGTCTGAGGCCATTAGACACATCCTGCCCTGGCGGCCCATTGCTGCTTCCACCCCGCCGCCGGCGCAACCTCAGCCTGCTCATCGCCGAGGGCGCCCCCCTGCGGCCTCCTCCACTCCGGCTCGGCCACAGCAGCAGCCTTCACCCCGGCCACAGCGAGGAGATGGCCGCAGAAGGGCGGCGCAACCCGTCTCTGCCCTTAAACCTGCCAAACGCCAGGCCAAGCAGCGTTCCTGAGACGGGCGACCTGGAGTTGGAGACGTCAGCTCATCAGGAGATGGTAGCAGGACCACTCCTTCCCCCGGAGGAGGGCCGGGGGAGAATCCTTTGTTCTCGTTTTCTTTTTGTTCCGCCACTGGCCCTGCGGCCGGTGGTACCCAAACCTTCACTAAAAGAGCTGTTTCCTCTACCTCCGGGTCCCAAGAGGCCACGAATGACAGCTGGCGACGTGCTTCCTCGCCGCTCTCGTTCTCCTCTCCCCTTGCCAGTTTCCATGCAAAGACGGCTCAAGAACGCTTCGCCTTCTCATGCCCTCTTTGCCACTTGGATTCAGACGAGTACCCGCACACGCTATGCCTCCCATGCCGGGGCTGTCTGCTCCACCACGCTGCCCCACTGTGGGTACGCCTGTAGTCCCCTTGACCCTGCTGGTTTGGTTCCTGGGAGCCTGGCTAGAGCTCCCCATGCCTTGCCGCTGGCTCATCCGGACACTCAGGCTCGGCTACGCGAATCAGTTCGCCCGGCGTCCCCCCAGGTTTCAGGGTGTCCACGTGACGATGGTGGGCAAAGATGCCCCTGTCATGCGCGCGGAGGTTGCGACCCTGCTGGCAAAGGGCACGATAGAGCCGGTCCCTCCAGCCAACATGAAGTCCGGCTTTTACAGCCCTTACTTCATAGTACCCAAGAAGACAGGTGGGTTACGGCCAATCCTGGACCTGCGTGCCTTGAACCGAGCTCTGCACAGACTCCCGTTCAAGATGGTAACGCCCAAGCGCATTTTCGAATGCATTCGTCCGATGGATTGGTTTGCAGCGATCGACCTGAAGGACGCGTACTTTCATGTCTACATTCTTCCTCAACACAGACCGTTTCTTCGGTTTGCTTTTGAGGGGCAGACATATCAGTACAAGGTTCTCCCATTCGGGTTGGCCCTGTCTCCCCGCGTCTTTACGAAGGTCGCGGAGGGAGCCCTGGCTCTTCTCAGGGAACAAGGTGTCCGTACTAGAGCTCCCCATGCCTTGCCGCTGGCTCATCCGGACACTCAGGCTCGGCTACGCGAATCAGTTCGCCCGACGTCCCCCCAGGTTTCGGGGTGTCCACGTGATGATGGTGGGCAAAGATGCCCCTGTCATGCGCGCGGAGGTTGCGACCCTGCTGGCAAAGGGCACGATAGAGCCGGTCCCTCCAGCCAACATGAAGTCCGGCTTTTACAGCCCTTACTTCATAGTACCCAAGAAGACAGGTGGGTTACGGCCAATCCTGGACCTGCGTGCCTTGAACCGAGCTCTGCACAGACTCCCGTTCAAGATGGTAACGCCCAAGCGCATTTTCAAATGCATTCGTCCGATGGATTGGTTTGCAGCGATCGACCTGAAGGACGCGTACTTTCATGTCTCCATTCTTCCTCAACATAGACCGTTTCTTCGGCTTGCTTTCGAGGGGCAGACATATCAGTACAAGGTTCTCCCATTCGGGTTGGCCCTGTCTCCCCGCGTCTTTACGAAGGTCGCGGAGGGAGCCCTGGCTCCTCTCAGGGAACAAGGTGTCCTTATCCTCAACTACATCGACGACTGGCTGATCCTAGCTCACTCTCGAGAGTGGTTATGCGAGCACAGGGATCTGGTGCTCAGACACCTCGCCCGACTGGGTCTTCAGGACAACTGGGAAAAGAGCAAACTCTCCCCTGTGCAGAGAATCTCTTTTCTCGGTATGGAAATAGACTCGGTCGCCATGTTCGCGCAGCTTACAAATGAGCGTGCGCAGTCACTGTTGAATTGCCTGAAACAATTCGAGGGCAAGAGAGCGGTTCCACTGAAACTGTTTCAGAGGCTCCTGGTGCATATGGCGTCCGCGGCGGCAGTCATACCGCTCGGGCTACTCCATATGAGACAGCTTCAGCACTGGCTTCACGACCGAGTCCCGAGATGGGCATGGCAATCACGACCATCACTCCGGCCTGCCGCCGATACTTCACCCCGTGGTTGGACCCCTCATTTCTACGGGCCGGTGTGCCCCTAGAACCGGTGTCCAGACATGTTGTTGTGTCAACAGATACCTCTGCCACTGGCTGGGGTGCCATGTGCAACGGGCATGCTGCGTCAGGCTCCCCAGACTTCAGTGGCATGTCAATTGCCTCGAGTTGCTAGCAGTACGTCTTGCTCTGCACCGCTTCAGGGCCCTGCTGAAGGACAAGCACGTTCTGGTCCGTACGGACAACACTGCGGCTGTAGCGTACATCAACCGTCAGGGTGGTCTACGCTCCAGCCGCATGTCGCAACTCGCTCGCCATCTCCTCCTGTGGAGTCACAAGCATCTGAGGTCGCTTCGTGCCATTCACATTCCGGGCAGGCTCAATCGTGCAGCCGACGAGCTCTCATGACAGCAGTCTCGCCCCGGGGAATGGAGATTCCAGCCCCAGTCGGTTCAGCTGATTTGGGAACACTTCAGAGACGCTCAGGTAGACCTGTTTGCCTCTCCAGAAAATTCCCACTGCCAGTTGTTTTACTCCCTGACCGAGGGCACCCTCGGCACGGATGCCCTGGCACACAGCTGGCCGCTGGGCCTGCGCAAGTATGCGTTTCCCCCAGTGAGCCTTCTTGCACAGACGTTGTGCAAGATCAGGGAGGACGAGGAGCAGGTCCTCATGGTTGCGCCTTTTTGGCCCGGCCGGACCTGGTTCCCCGAACTTGTACTCCTCGTGACAGCCCCTCCCTGGCCAATTACTCTGAGGAAGGACCTTTTTTCTCAGAGACGGGTCACCCACGTCCCGATCTGTGGAACCTACATGTGTGGGTTCTGGATGGGTCACGGAAGGTTTAGGTACCTTGCCACCACTGGTGGTAGCTACCATCACTTCAGCTAGAGCCATGTCCACCAGACATGCCTATGCTTTGAAGTGGAACCTCTTCGTCACTTGGTGTTCTTCACGGCGTGAGGACCCCTGGAAATGCCCGATTGGGTCAGTGCTTTCCTTTCTTCAGGAGGGGTTGGAATGAAGGCTGTCTCCTTCCACGCTCAAGGTCTATGTGGCTGCCATTTCGGCTCACCATGACCCTGTTGAAGGTAAGTCTCTTGGAAGGCACGATCTGATCATCAGGTTCCTGAGAGGAGCAAGGAGGCTCAATCCGCCTCACCCTCAGCAAGTCCCCTCTTGGGACCTCGCAGTGGTTCTATCAGCACTGCAGAGAGCTCCCTTTGAACCCTTGCTCTCGGTAGAGCTAAAGTTTTTATCTTTGAAAACTGTGCTCCTGACGGCTTTGGCTTCGGTGAAGAAGGTCGGGGACCTGCAGGCATTTTCAGTTGACGAAGCGTTCCTGGAATTCGGGCCGGCTAACTCTCACGTTATCTTGAGACCCCGGCCTGGGTACGTGCCCAAAGTTCCCACCACTCCTTTTAGGGATCAGGTGGTGAACTTGCAAGCGCTGCCCCTGGAGGAGGCAGACCCAGCCCTGGCGCTGCTCTGTCCAGTACGTGTGCTCCGCACCTACGTGGACAGAACTCGGTGCCTTAGGACCTCAGACCAGCTCTTTGTCTGTTACGGAGGCCAGCAGAATGGAAAGGCTGTCTCCAAGCAGAGGTTATCCCACTGGATAGTGGATGCTATTGTCCTGGCTTATCAGGCTCGAGACCTGCCATGCCCCCTAGGGGTGAGAGCTCACTCAACTAGGAGCGTAGCTTGCTCCTGGGCGCTGGCGCATGGCGCCTCGCTAGCAGACATCTGTAGAGCTGCGGGCTGGGCGACACCTAACACATTCGCAAGATTTTATAATCTCCTTGTAGAGCCTGTGTCCTCCCGGGTACTCGCCCCTTCGGGCCAGTAAGGACCTGCTCGGTGTCAATCCGCTTGCTGCGCCATTCCACTCCGCGGACTGGATGCGTGCGCTATTCCCCTCAGGTGAGTTCCTCAGTCAGAAACCTGGGTTCCTCCAGCACTGTTGATGTCCAACACTTGCGTACATGGCCTTTGGTCAGCCATGTGTGGGACTAGGTGCCTCCATGTGTCGTGATTCCCCTTTCTGGGTAATCCCACGTGTGTATGTCCACAGTAAGTCTCACCGCAGCATGTGTCTTTCCCTTGGCAAGCCCCTTGCAAGCTCTGTCGTTGAAACTTCCACCCTGTGGGCTGGGTACTTCAGAGTTCTTATGTATCACCACCTTGGTAGATACCTGCTTTCTGTAAGTCCTCCCACGGGCAGGCAGCCTTCTAGTACATGTCCAGCTGGAATATGCTACCCAGTGTATTCTGTGCGAGCTATAGGCCCTCACTCGTGCTGGCCTCACGACAGGGTGCTATCACTCACACGGGTCACTGGAAGACAGCCATGTGGCGTTTTGTAAGAGACCCCATTCGTAACGTTGAACGTGACCGACTGAAAGGGAACGTCTTGGTTACGTATGTAACCCTCGTTCCCTGAAGGAGGGAATGGAGACGTTAGGTCCCTTTGCCACATCACTGTTCCGCTGAACGGCCGGGTCACTGGCTCGGCTCCTCAGCGAAGACTTGAATGCGAGTTGCTCGCGTTGCTCCTTATATACCCGCTCTGCGGGGCGGAGCTCGCGATGCAAATTCCGCAGACCAAGGTACTTTGTGTACCATTGGCTCGTTTTGTACCACTCGAAGGTGATTGGGCTCTCGGGCGAGATCCCATTCGTAACGTCTCCATTCCCTCCTTCAGGGAACGAGGGTTACATACGTAACCAAGATGTTTTTTCGAGCATAATTTCCAAGGTGGATATTTTGACATATTTTGTATGTATTGGTCGGCACAAGAGCAAAAATAAGCAAATTCGATGTT
Source organism: Carassius gibelio (assembly GCF_023724105.1). Classification (NCBI taxonomy): domain Eukaryota; kingdom Metazoa; phylum Chordata; class Actinopteri; order Cypriniformes; family Cyprinidae; genus Carassius; species Carassius gibelio. Next base: position 2,943,088 of record NC_068412.1, on the reverse strand, counting down.
CAAGTGTTTAGAGACGCCTTTCTCTTCGCAGAAGAGAGCTCGGTTCAGTGTTGCTGTCCGTGATACGCGGCTCTCTCTCTCTCTCTCTCGCGATCAAATTATCAACAAGTAAGTTAAATGGTCACACAGGTCAATATTTTTTACTTCACTTTTTTTACAACTTTGGAGTCTAAACTGGGAATCGATTATTTGAAATCAATAAGCAATATCAGAATCGGAATGGACAAAATTCTAACAATACCCAACCCAAGCCACATGTTGTGAAATTCACTGATTTATGAGTATTTTATGAACACTGATCAGTTGATGGCAAAATTAAAAAAAGATAGGTCTTTGATGCAATGTGCATACCCATGGCCATACTGAGAGAGTACTGTATGTAGGAGCCGCATTTGAGTTTATTTTTTGGTTTCATAATTTATTTATATTTGTCTTTTCTGTTGCATTTGAGTAGTATATCTTCCACAGCCAGGAGAGGGCGCTATCGTATAAATTGGAGCGTTCAGAGCATGACGAGGAGAAGGCGTGCCAGCAGATACAGTCTTTGACCTCGGCCTGGATCTGTGTTGCAGGAGCTTTTGCTTATAGGAGAAAGCTAAACTCCAAGCGCTACAAAGGAATATTTAAAGTCATTTAAATCAGTTCACATTTTTTGTTTTGTACTTTGTTTATTTGCAATAAATATCCACAAACATTCCATGACAACACTTGGATTTTCTTGGATTTGGGCTGTGAGTCTGGCCCTGTACGCGCATTCTCCAGGTGGTTGGAAACAATAACAGGGGGTTACAGGGAAAACCCAACATTGTTTTTTGCCATTACACTGTATGTTCCAGTTATCTAAAAAGACTAAAGATTTGTTTTTCTTTTCAATATTTGCTTTGTTTTCCTAAAATGAACCATATATCCCTCAATATCCCTTTGAAAAAAAAAAAAAACTTTGGAACTTTTAAACAGTTAGTTCAATGTAGTGGTAGGAGTGTTAAATAAAAAAAAAAAATAAAGATTATTATTTTCAGTTGTTCCATTTCTATAGGGTTGGTAACATAAAAGCTCTTAATTCCAAAGATAGTACAATCTAATCAGTGTATTCAGTAGGTAGCATTAGTGGCATTAGGAATTTAAATTATACAACATTGTGACAATAAAATGTTAAAATCTTTTGAGGATGCAAAATTAATAAAAACAATGGTTTTGTAACAATGCATTTATTTTTTACCACAGTATGTTTGATGTTTGGCAATTTGGTGTGAGGGACACATGCTCCTTTAGACACAGTTCATACATGGCTGTTGTACAGTTCCAGCCATTTACTGTTTAGAGCTCGCCTGAGGAAGGATCACATAGTCTGAAACGTCGCGCGGAAGGCTTGAACCCAACTATGGGCCTCCTTCATAAATCTGGTTGATTTTGAGTGCCATACAAAAATTATTTCCTTCATCTACACCGATTATGTGATGTGCTCAGTATTTATTTATTTGAGGAAATGTACACTTTCACCACATATCCTAAACATACCAACCAATTTTGTTGTTTGAAAAATAGCCACTAGTCTTCTGAACCTTATTTGGGAATTTATTGCACTGATGGGAAAATATTTCTGGGCCTCTGGAAGCTTTAGATTGGTGGGCACTTGGTTCAAAGGACCATGCATAACCGTAATTGGACTTTGTTCTGATTGCTGGGTATACAATTCCTAAGCCCAACCCCCAGCATTGTTAAAGATCTGTCTCAACAAGCCATTGAGGTCCATTTCCTTGTTATCAATATTAGTTTAGAAATTCGCCACCTCAGCCATGAAGTACACAGGGAATAAAGTTCCTCTTCTTCCCACCATCTCCTGCAGTCCAAATCTGGACCAAAGCAAATCAATGAATGGGTCCAATGGAGACACATTGACTGCTGCATGATTTGACACATTGTTGACCCCCTCTGTGTCGACTAAGGCACCAAAATTTAACACACGATCGTCCTTCTATCCTAACTTGCTAAGGCTCATTAGGATGTGCATGTTAAGATCGTTGTTGATGGCTGACACAGCCTGATTAAACACCTCTGGTACAAATATCTGATCGCAGTGCAGAATATTCATTCTGGTCAGGTTACTCTGGTTATTCTTGATGATGCTGGGCCGCTCAAGATCTTTGGGGAAAGAATCTTCAGCTACTGTGCAGGAACACAGCATTTATTACAGCAATTGCATGGGCTTTCACTGTCAGCTCATTTTTGAACAATGGTTGGGCACGGTCCGGGTAGTTAGGAACACACGTCATGTTTAGAAAGTACCCACCATCAACCAGGGCCAACACACTGCACATGGATTTGTGAAGTGCATTCACCCCATCTGGTCTGCTCTGGACTACTCTAACTTCTTTTCCCCACCTTTACTGAAGATTTTTGAAGAAACAGAGAATCCTTTCCCCTTTGGTACAAGGGGAGTCCTTAAATCTCATGTCAGGATCAATCCCGGTCAGTTCCTTAAAATGAGCGCATAAGAATCTCTTCTTAAAGAGAAAAGGCCTCCTTGCCTGAAGATCTGAGATACTGGGCGGAGGGCTGGCATTAATGCTGTGATGTTGTGCAATGCATGTCATTTTCAGTAATTCCTGGACTTTGCTGCGCTCGGCTGCACGAGGTCCTTCTTGGGAAAATAGACTAAGTATCGCCTGTCTCTTTATCTCTAAAGAACCAAAGGTTTCCCTTTCAGGAAGTTCAGTAGGGTCCCAGTTCACACATCCATAGCTATCCAGTTTAGGGGATTTAGATGTTGAAGGTTGGCTATCATCCACTTCATCTTCTGTTCGTTTAGGTTTTCTAAGTCGAGCCATTATATTGTTCCGGTTAAGATATTCCACCCTTGTCTTCAACTGACATAACAAAGAGTAATAACCACAACCAATTAACTCTCCTTCCTCTGCTTTGTCACTGAAACTGTTTGGATACTTATGGATGATTGACTGTGCAACTTCTGAACATTGCCGCTTGGTTGGATTTAAACATACCTCTATGACTGAATCCACAATCACCCTAACCATGTGTCTCCTATCTGAGGCTTCAGGTCGCTTTCCTTGTGCAAGACATGTTCTTAAATTTGGTGTCATCTTACCCCAGGGTATTTGAAAATCTGACACCCATGCTGCACTTTGAACTGGGACTGGAGTGGATATTGGACTCTGATTTGTAACTTGATTGGATCCATGACACTGCACAGGGAATGTAGAAGAGTACGGACGGTTGCTTGGCTGAGTAGCTAGAATATTTTCATTGCCTAAATGAAATATTGAACATAACAAATTTAACAGATGTAGTGTAGAAACGTGAAATCGTGAAATCGTGAAAACGTGAAATCGCTGGCGCCGATACAGGATGGCTGCCTCCGTGACGAGCTCCGCATATGTTTTTGTGTTTTTGTTAGTTTGTCCTGTCTTTAGTTATATTCCTGCCATCAGTTTCACCAGGGAAGAACTGCTGAACATTCGGCAGAACGCACCATAAGATGTTTTTCCGGATTTCAATTATTCAGATGTTTTAGTGAACGTTGTTATCGGAGGAGCGGCGGCGCTGATCAAGCACTTCAGGACGCACAGACGGGGGAAGCGAGCGGGAGCACTCGTCAGACTCAGGAAGCGCGGATTTCGAACGCCGTTGCCTAGCATCCATCTGGCAAATCTCCGCTCTCTACCCAACAAAACGGACGAACTCCTTCTGCTTTCTCGGACTAATAAGGATTTCACACACTCTGCTGCTCTGTGTTTCACGGAAACCTGGCTGAATGACACCATACCGGACAGCGCGCTCCATCTGCCGGGCTTTCAGCTGTTCAGAGCGGATCGCGAATCAGAATCCACTGGGAAGTCGCGCGGCGGCGGGACATGCTTTTACATCAATGAACGGTGGTGTACAGATGTAACTGTGTTAAAGAAGACGTGCTGCTCAAATCTCGAAACACTCTTCATTAACTGCAAGCCGTTCTATTCGCCGCGGGAGTTTCACTCGTTCATTCTGGTCAGTGTTTACATCCATCCTCAAGCGCATGTGAGCTCAGCTTTACAGAAACTCGCTGATCAGATCACAGAGACAGAACAACAACACCCTGACTCTGTTTTAATCATTCTCGGGGACTTTAATAAAGCCAATCTGTCCCGTGAACTGCCAAAATACAGACAGCATGTTACATGTCCCACAAGAGACAGTAATATATTGGATCACTGTTACACCACAATAAAGGATGCATTTCACTCTGTTCCACGAGCAGCTTTGGGACGTTCTGATCACCTTCTGGTTCATCTTATACCGTCCTACAGGCAGAAACTAAAATCAGCTAAACCTGTATCAAGGACTGTAAAAAGATGGACTAATGAAGCAGAGCAGGATTTACAATCTTGTTTTGACCTCACTGATTGGAGTGTTTTTGAAGCTGCTGCCACCGATCTGGACGAACTCACAGAGACCGTAACATCATATATCAGTTTCTGTGAGGATATGTGTATTCCTACAAAGACTCAAATAATTTACAATAATGACAAACCGTGGTTCACTGCAAAACTCAGACAGCTCCGTCAGGCCAAAGAAGATGCTTACGTGAAGGGGGACAATGTCTTGTATAAACAGGCTAAATACACATTGGAAAAGGAGATCAAAGTGGCAAAGAGGAATTATTCTGAAAAAATAAGGACTCAGTTCACTTCCAACGACTCCGCATCAGTGTGGAAAAGTCTAAAGAAGATCACCAATTACAAGTCACCACCCCCCAGCACCGTAGAGAATCAACGACTGGCAGACGATCTGAACGAGTTTTACTGCAGGTTTGAAAGAATACCCATCACCTGCCCTGAACGCCACCCCACACAACCATTCACACCATTCACAACTCCTGCATCCAGCCCTGAATGCCTCTCCAAACTACCGTTCTCACCATTAACAGCTCCTGCAACCCATCCTGAACACTTCTCCAATCAAGCACTCTCACCATTCTCACCTCCTGCATCCCCCCTCTCCCCCACACCTGCAATTCAGATCAGCGAGGATGCGGTGCGCCAGGTCTTCCGGAAGCAGAAAAGGAAAAAAGCACCAGGCCCAGATTGTGTTACACCAGCCTGTCTGAAATCCTGTGCTGACCAGCTGGCCCCCATCTTCACACAGATCTTCAACAGATCGCTGGAGCTGTGCGAAGTCCCTTCATGCCTCAAACGTTCCACCATCATCCCCATCCCTAAGAAACCCAAAATTACAGGACTAAATGACTACAGGCCTGTGGCTCTAACGTCTGTAGTCATGAAGTCATTTGAAAAACTGGTGCTGGCCCACCTGAAGGACATCACTGGGCCCTTGCTGGATCCTCTTCAGTTTGCCTACAGAGCAAACAGGTCTGTGGACGATGCAGTAAACATTGGACTGCATTATGTTCTGCAACACCTAGACAGACCGGGGACTTATGTGAGGATCCTGTTTGTGGACTTCAGCTCGGCCTTCAACACGATCATCCCAAACCTCCTCCTGCCCAAACTAAATCAGCTCTCCGTGCTCACCTCCATCTGTCAGTGGATCAACAGCTTCCTGACAGACAGGCAGCAGCTAGTGAGGCTGGGAAAATACACATCAAGCACCCGTACAATCAGCACTAGAGCTCCCCAGGGCTGCGTTCTCTCCCCACTGCTCTTCTCCCTGTACACTAATGATTGCACATCTAAGGACCTCTCTGTCAAGCTCCTGAAGTTTGCAGATGACACCACACTCATCGGCCTCATCCAGGACGGTGACGAGTCTGCTTACAGACAGGAGGTAAAAGAGCTGGCTGTCTGGTGCAGTCTCAACAACCTGTAGCTTAACACGCTCAAAACAGTGGAGATGATCGTGGACTTCAGGAGACACCCCCCTGCACTCCCCCCACTCACCATCATGAACAGCACTGTGACTGCAGTGGAGTCATTCAGGTTCCTGGGCACCACTATCTCTCAGGACCTGAAGTGGGACATTCACATTGACTCCATCGTAAAAAAGGCCCAGCAAAGGTTGTACTTTCTCCGCCAGCTGAGGAAGTTTAACCTGCCACAGGAGCTGCTGAAACAGTTCTACTCCACCATCATCGAATCCATCCTCTGCACTTCAGTAACTGTCTGGTTCAGCTCAGCTTCTAAATCTGACCTCAGAAGACTACAGAGAGTAGTCCGGACTGCTGAGCGAATCATCGGTACAACTCTCCCATCTATTCAAGAACTGTACTTATCCAGAGTGAGAAAAAGGGCTGTTAAAATCACTTTGGACCCCTCACATCCAGCACACTCCCTCTTTGAACTGTTGCCATCTGGTCGACGCTACAGAGCACTGAGCACTAGAACGACCAGACACAGGACCAGTTTCTTCCCTCAGGCAATCCATCTTATGAACAGCTGACAATAATGGCGAACACACTACACTTTATATTTATATACACACACACTTTATTTATCTAACACACATACTTAGTATACACTTAAATTTTGCACACAATATATATGTACATACATAACTTCACTTTGTAATATACCTGCCTACAATTGTCATTTGTATATTGTCATTCACTGTCTACATATTTGTATTTTTTATTCTTTTATTATGTGTTTTATGTTCTGTCACTGTCATTCTATTGTACTGCGGAGCTTCTGTCACGAAAACAAATTCCTCGTATGTGTACATACCTGGCAATAAAGCTCATTCTGATTCTGATTCTGATTCTGATTCTGAAATTATGAGTATTCACTAACAGTAAATTAATTATTTGACAAATATATATATATATTTCTACTTCATTGATCATGCTTAAAACCCACATAAGCCGTTTTTACTACTGTATATTACAAAACTAAATGAAATACTGACCATAAAAATGTAACAAATTTAACAGATGTAGTGTAGAAACATGACAAAGTATTTACTAACAGTAAATTAACATTATCAAATATACATATTTCTACTTCACTGATAATGAATATGGCTTAAAACCCACATTAACAGTTTTTACAATAGTATATTATATTATATACAAATGACTAACCTCTGATTTTGAAAAAATGAATTAATTTCCTGCAGTCTGCTGGTGAAAGGAAGTCTTTGAGGTCATCTGATGTTTAATATTGGAGGTCATCGTCTGTTTTCACACCAATTCTAGTCAATTCTGATATCAGGTGGTTAAATTGATCATCATCCAGCATTGGGAGAACACCTCTAATGACGGCTTCCATCTTTTAGCTTCTCACCTAAGACAAACAGAGTGGTGAAGTGCAACAAAATTAGCATCAAATCGTTTATATATTGGCAGAGGGTAATAATAGTCAGCTAGATTCTCTGCATTTACACAAATACTGGGGACTTGACTCTTGTTGCAGAAAGTGTAAACCCAGATCAACAACTGGCACTGATTTACACTTTTCAACAACAAAGAATAATTTTGAGAAGTGTATCAGAATCATTTAAATTTTTCAGAATGTGTATACATCATCAGTTTGATCTACCACAACAACCATTGATGTCTGGTACTTGGTTCCTTTGTATGTAGCAGTTAATGTTATAAAGGTGGAGTCATGAATGCCTTGCATCCTTACAGCTTCCTGAATGTGGGTGTTGTATAAGTGACTGCAAAACTAATCTGCTTCACCTACTTGCACATCTGGAGGAAAGATGGAGCCAGCACTCAAATAGGCTTGCAATAGCTGATGTCTTTCAGCTAGTGTACTCCCAAGGTTTTTGAAATTTCTTAATTTTCTTGCACATTGTTTAAAATATGTGTGCTTGCTTTCAAACCGCAAAGTCCATAGTCTAATCAGTGGTCCGAATTTAAGTGTGAGTTCAGGGTAGTGAAGTAAAAAATGATGTTTTGGTTTCAGTGGTGCATCTGGAAACAAGGTAGCTCTTAAGTGCACATATTCTTCAGTCAGACATTTCATGTAGGCTACTTGATCATGATGAATTTTTGTTGCACATATCATTTCAACAAGCTCCCTTAACTTCAAGCACAACTGCCAAATTTCATCATCAAGTGGATTTTTTATTCGATCCCTAATTAGTAATGGGAGCAATCGAAGCAGACACCAGTTCTGAGCTGCATGTCCTGTCAACCTCCACCATCAAGTTTTATTTCACATGGCTTATCATTCATGTCACTTCCACTTAAAGCTAGATATGTTTCTGTTCAGCTGAACATAGCTGAAGTGTTTCCCTACAGTGACAAGCTGTTTTATGTACAAAGCCAGATCTGTTGAAATAACTCCTTCAAAAAGATCATGTGCCAAACATAGAGGAAGCCCAGGATCACAAACGTGAAAGTGTTTTAGGCAGTTGAACACAGTCAAACTTGACACCATCACACATTTCTTGCCCTTCAGACATTGCCACACTGTTTTGGTAACTCTTTTTTGTTTTTGTTGGTCCTAAGTCTGTGCCCTTGCTTTCAAACATGTCTCTGTTTATAAGACAGTAACGGCAGAAATGTCTACTCTTACTGAAATTCTCAGTAAACCCTCCGATTCGATGTGACCCCAAATTATCTCCAACAATGGCAATCACTGCTCCCCTCACTGTCTCTCCATTCTCCAGTACAATTCCACTTTCCTCCATGTCCTTGAGATCACTCAAAAGAGGTGTGAAAACTTGTTGCTGCCCAAAAAACTTAAAATCTTCCTCTCTACAAAGCATGACCAATTGCATAGGATCAATAGATGATCTATTATGGGGACAGATTTTAAGATGTCAAGTACACAGCAACTAGTTTGTGTTTTTTTTTCTTCCAGAGCCAAGCGTATTAACTACCTCGAATGCATCTTGATATAAAATTAGAGACACTACTGATGAAGACTCTTTAAAAAGAGTGTTTTCTTTAAAATTTCTCTTACTGGTATGTACTGACAAAAGCGCTCTTTCCCTGATGCATCACAGCCTAGGTACACCTGCACAGGCTCCACATAATTGAAATGTTTTTTGAAAAAGGACTTCCGAGTCTGATCTGACTTAAAATATCCCTCATTATACATCTTAAGTAAGTTTTCTTTAGATAACCCACTTATTATTTCACTTATTTGACAGTCTGGAATTTTTAGCTTTTGTCAATTCTTCATTAACTTTGGACAAGGCAGAAATGTGTGTGTCAAGCTGAATGGCTGAACTACTGTCTTGAAATTCCACATCATCTAAGCCTTCAGTATTCACATCTGGCACAGCAACAGAAATCTCAGTAATATCTGCACAAACAGTTTTTTCTCTAAAACGTTTTTATGTTTTCTACTGAGATGTGCTGAAAATGACGACTTCACTCGAAAATATTTTTTACAGCCAGTAATTGGACATTACATTTTTTGCTATCTCGAATATGCCATTTTAGATGTTCACAAAGACTGGCGAATTTGGTGGACACGAATGCACAGCCTTCAACACTGCATCTAGAATTCAGATTGTGCTGTTCTGATCTGTTCAGGTTTTTTGCGGTTTGTTTGCAGTAAATGTGAGACTGAAGGGCAGAGAGGCTTTGGAAAGTGCATGGGCATTCAGGAACTGCACACGAAAACCTGAAGTTCGCCGTGTTTTTATGCCCTTTGGCATGATTAATAAAGTCTCCACAGAGACGCCACAGTGTTTGCACAAGAACATTGCGGGTTTTACTCTAGCACTATATGCATGACATGCATTTATCTGGGGTAATCAGTTGTCAAGCGATAATAGCGGGAAAAAAAACGACTTGACTTGACTGACTTGAAACCAAATCCACGAAAGCTTTGTTGAAAGCTTTGTTATTCAGCCAACAGTTCACATGAAGACTCACCAGCTCCTGGTGTGGTCAAACCCCAGGCAGAGACCCGTTAATTTCCAGATTTTGACGGTGAAACGTTCAAAAAAGGGAAAGAAAGGAGAGAAATGTGAATGTTTGCACAGTTTCACCAAAGCTCTCTCTAGCTCTCTTCACATCATAAATGTGAGGTGAATGCGCGCCGTTAAGTGGCAGCATTTATGTTTCATTTTTTTTTTTTTTAGTTACAGTAAACCAAAGAAATAATATATGTAAAGTAAAAGGAGGAATATTTGTACACACCTTAGCATCTGACTGGTTCTTCTTGCATCTGTGTGTCTTCCTTTTCTTCTTTCTCCAAGCGGGAAATAACAGCTTTTCTGTGATTGGTCAGGTTTCGCGCTATTTTGTTTTTAAACTGTATTTAGATTTACAGTAAATTAAAAATACTGTATTTTAGTGGCGCCAAGAGGATATTTCCCAAAATGTTACTTTAAAATACAGTAACATGCTGTATAACTGTCCTACAGTAAAATACAGTTCATTTTACAGTCAAATACTGTTCAATTTACAGAAATTTCTAACAGTGCAGCCAGAACTAACTCGGATGTAAAATCACCAAACTCTTTAATAAAGTCTGTATGGTGGCCTGGTGGCCTGTATACAGTAGCCAGTACAAACATAACAGGGGATTTATCATTAACATCTGTTTCTCTGGATAATGTTATATGAAACACCATTACTTCAAACGAGTTATACTTGAAGCCTGTCCTCTGAGAAATCTTGAAAACTTCTTCAGGCTTTCAATCATCCGATCTGCTACCTCTTTTGGGGTAGTTATCTTTTTGCTATTTTGCTGTCAATGACAATTTTACGTTTTTCAGTACCAGGGATTCAATTCAATTGTATTTTTTCAGTGCTTTTCAGAAGACATATCGTTCCTAAGAACCTTTACAGAAAGACATGTTTGTGTTACAATCAAAGCAGAACTTACTGAAATGTACATTTTACTTCTCCTAGATTCACTTACAGTGATATTGGCCAGGTCGTCATTGTAAATGAGAACTGGTTCTCAACTAACTTACCAAGTTAAATAAATACAGAATCTTCACATTATCTCCATACAATTTTTTATCGATGTTATTACATGTTTTGGTGGCTGTTCATCCTCCGTCACTATTATTGTCTGTAAAAAAAAAAAAAAAAAAAAAAGTATTGTGTACATAACACTTTGAAAAACAGGGTCCCTCAGCTTTCCCTAAAAACAGACTATCAGTTGTATGCTCATATGTATGTATGTGTGTGTGTGTGTGTGTGAGTGTGTGTGTACGCGCGCATATATACATACTTTTTAATGTTCTGTTAAATACGTTTAGTCTGTCATGATTAGTGATGCTAACCTTATTAAAAATGTTAAAGTACTTACCAACGAACATTAAACCCTTTGCAGGAAAAGGGCCGGACCCTTCTTTCTTCTGCCTCTGTCCCACTCCACACTTATCACAGCTTCATCAAGCTGGGACACTGAGTAATCATTGTTTAACATGTCTGCTGGTCTTCAGTACTCATCCTACAATTTTACCTACTTCCACGGTATTGTCTATGAAATAATATAAGGCAAAATCCATTGTTAAATTTTTGTCACTAATAATTATGGTGTTTTTTTTATTTATTGATTTTTCTTGTCTGGTGTTTAAATGATAACATCGGTGGATCGTGTTAATTCAGAGGTGTGTGACTATATCACAAGACAGATGGTCACTGCTCTGATTATTTTATCCTTTTTTTCAATATTATTTATTTATTTATTCTGAGATTCTATCAATGTTTTGTTGATAGCAGGTGCTTGCAGCATAAATGTCCTCCACGTGCACGCGTCTGGCATCGGTGTAGAGAAATTCATTTAAAGTTTGTGTTGCCCTCTGCTTTTCATTTCAACTTAATTTATTTTATGATATCCTATCCTCATGTGGATAAACATTGTTTGCTAAATGTCTTGAGAACATACATTTTATTTTTTAAATGAATTTAAAATATGACAATGGTTAAAATAAATAATTAAATAAAGCTCAGCGATGTTTGCCCTTTAAATCTTTTTGTAACTAAATATTTTTCACCCAAGTAACACCACAGCATCATCGAGCGATCAGCCATGGCTCCTGTAATATATTATTTAGCTGTAATAACATGATTCTTGTGAAGGCCTATATTCAGTACAAGTGAAGTAATGAGCACAGTGAATAAATATTCACTAGTGGGTCTATCAGCCAATAATTCAATAATTAACTTAACATTTTATTTCTGACAATGTACTGCTTGTATAATGTTTGCTTTATATGCACATTGAAATACATTTCAGAAGCCTCCATTAAATTGATCATTAACATACTTTTAAAAAAATCTAACTTTCTATTTAAAATCATGTAATGACAAATGTATCACATTGCACAACTTTCTTACAGCATTAATGATAATAAATGCTATGGTCACGCAGGTTTGTCGTTCCCTTAACACAGGATCTCAAGGCCATGACCGGTTAAGTACGTGTCCCCTCCTGATCACCGTAGATTACCAATTATTTCTCACAATTTTTAGTATTTGTACAATTTCTTGTATTTTTATTTTATTTTTTACATCAACAGTATTCTATAGCAATTAATTTAATTAGATTAAAGTGGATTTATTAAATATGACAGCATGAATGAAAGTTTCTTAATCCACAAGATCCCAAGACATAGGCCTAATTTTATATTAATTTTGCATCAAAACAGCATTTTGAGATTTGTGAAGTGCATCTCCTGTGATTCATCAAAGTCACCAGCATCTAGGCTCAAATGAATGCATGACTCATGCAAACTGCAGGTAATGTGTGTATGACTCTGATAAAATCATGAGATAATTATTCCTGCACAAATTAATCTCTAAATGAGGTGGTGTCTATTATTATAGTTTATGCAACATTTTAAGAATAAGAAAGTAGCAATGGCTGGGACAGACTTTTAGATGCAATCAAATCCCGTTTATGTGAGATTATCCTGATCCCGAGCAGGTTTGAGCTGACGGACCTGTTGCTATCACAGCAACTCTAGGATGAGCTTCAGAGAACTTTATGCTCCTGGAACACGTCAAATCCCCAGCAATAATATAGAGCATAAGAACAGGCCCCTCATCAAACACAACTGAATCAGCAAACATCAGGAACACTTGATGATTACAGACAGAACTTCCTGCAGAGTTTAGCTCCAACCGTAAGTAAATACAGCTGAACTTGTTAATCAAGGTACAACTGTTTTATCTTTCTCCTCAAAGGCTATTGAGGTTCAAATCTGAGTTGGAGCCATGTAAAAAAGTAGCATAATTTTCATATGATTTACAGTTTGATATTTTAATGAATATTAAACATTCAATTCAATTGTGCATTATAGCTGACACCTAGATGAACAATTACAGTTGTTTTTATGACTGTAAGTCCAGTAAGGTCCAGCACCTCCGAAATCTGATCCGGCACCTCAATTTGGCCAAACCCTTCTCCTCCAGGGGTGGCGTTTCAGTAAAGCAGACGGAAAAATGTGTCTTGAAAAACTATCCAAAATTCATATCTCTATTATAATTCGTTATTATTATTTTAAATCACATGGTTTTAGAAATATTTAACCAATGATAAGTATTTAAAGGAGCTTGTAAAACTTCATTACGGCATTGGATCCTCAAGCTCTAAGCGAAACATCGTCACTTCACGCGCATCCACTCAGATTGACGCGCGCACAGCCTGGAGGAGACAGATCTCCGCTTATTCCCAAACCCAGGGTATACGAATAACTGTTTGAATAGTACAGCATTTCTTTACTCAAACACTATGTCTGTAAAGGCTAATGTCTTTGTGTGTTTGAAGACTGGAGAAGTAGTTTTTTTTTTTTTTTTTTGCCATCTAGCCGATATTCTCTTGTATGTTTAGAATATCCTGTGCACAAGTGCTTAATCGTTTATATCATGAGACTTTGGCCAAGTGTATTAAACAGCAAAAAAAAAATATAAATTCTTAAAAAGGTGTGCAAATTATTATACTTTTGTTATTATCAATTTATTATACTAATGACCCGATTAATTGACAGTTCTGTCAGCTGTCCTGAAATGCGAGTGGGTCTTGTATCGCAGCGTGCAGGTCACTGATGTGCTGATGAGAAGCGCGCTCTGAGAGAGGTCATGGATTCAAATGACTGATTTAATCTTAGACTTTGTGTGGATTTATTTTATTTTATTCAAACCTACAAGGGGTCAAACAACTAAAAATCAAATCAGGAATCTTGGTGTGATTCTGGAGACAGACCTTAGTTTCAGTAGTCATGTCAAAGCAGTAACTAAATCAGCATACTATCATCTAAAAAACATTGCAAGAATTAGATGATTTGTTTCCAGCCAAGACTTGGAGAAACTAGTTCATGCCTTTATCACCAGCAGGGTGGACTCTTGTTATGGGCTCCTCACCGGCCTTCCCAAAAAGACCATTAGACAGCTGCAGCTCATCCAGAACGCTGCTGCCAGGATTCTGACTAGAACCAGAAAATCTGAGCATATCACACCAGTCCTTAGTTCCTTACAATGGCTTCCAGTTACATTTAAGATTGATTTTAAAGTACTTTTACTCGTATATAAGTCACTGCATGACCTAGGACTGAAATATATTGCAGATATGTTCACTGAATATAAACCTAACAGAGCACTCAGATCATTAGGATCAAGTCAGATAGAAATACCAAGGGTTCACACAAAACAAGGGGAGTCCTCCTTTAGTTACTATGCCGCCCGCAGTTGGAATCAGCTTCCAGAAGAGATCAGATGTGCTAAAACACTAGTCACATTTAAATCTAGACTCAAAACCCATCTGTTTAGCTGTGTATTTACTGAATGAGCACTGTGCAATGTCCGAACTGATTGCAGTATATTTTCACTAAAATCATTTTCTAACTGTTTTTAAGTGTTTTAATCATTTTAAAAGTTTTAAAATTGCTTGTTTTATTTTTGTTATTATTTTTCTTCATGATTATTTTACTTTCTTTTATGTAAAGCACTTTGAATTACCATTGTGTATGAAATATGCTATGTAAATAAACTTGCCTTGCCTTACAAGCCATGTTGAATAAATGCAAGAATTTCACTCATTCTAACCTTGAAAGCTGTGATTAAAACCATGCGACACATAGTCCCCTATGTTTTTAGGCCTGGAAATCGTTGTTTTAAAATCGCATGGTATTTCCATGTTATTCATGACCTTACAGACCCTATAAAAGCATCTGATGCACGCTCTTAATCACTTAAATTGGTCCACCAATGTGATTGTGCGAGTGCTCTGTTGCCTCTCTCTTCTGTAATCACGTGCCGGATCCGTTGCCCCACTTTGTTCCGGTACCTTGCAATTTACAAATTAAGCACTGGTGTATACCAATATCATGTAACATGTAACTTTAGAGATGGCCCCTAGATTTGAGACTCTCGAACGTCCAATGTCAAGCCAACCTTATGCCAGTTGTTTTTTGTTTTTTTACTTTAGTTTTCTTTTCTCTGCGCCGGATTGCTGAAGTCCTTTACCCGGGCATAGAGGTCCATCCAGAAAATTGTTGATAGACAGAAATTGTTGAATAAAGTCGTTATTTTAGTTTTATTTGTGTACAAAAAGGGTTCCCGTCACTTCATAACGTTACAGTTGAACCACTAATGGCAGATGAATTATTCTGATGACGTCTTTGATACGTCTATGGGACAGTCATAAGCCTCCCAGTTTTCATCCAAAATATCTTACATGGTGTTCCGAAGATGAACATTTTGGGGTGGAGTATCCCTTTAATGCTTAATCATCACTCAATCGACTAATTTCCTCATTAACTTTTCACTGCTTCATGTTACTTTTTTAACACTGAGTGAAAGTTATATAAACACTGGGAGGGTAAGTTTAACACTTTAAAAAGTATTAAAAGTTATATGAATACACAGTGCACAGTGGACAGGAGTGAGTGTCCAGCAGAGTCCGGTTTGGTGAATGTTGTGCTAAAGGCCCCTGGAGCTCAGGAAGCGCAGCATGGGGCCCGGCAGCGGCAGTGACTCCACACATCTCAGTCTCTGTGGCCCCAGCTGCTCTCGGATCCTCAGCCGACAGAGATGCGTCAGGCCTCGTGGAGACGCTGTGGAGACATAAACGTCACACACATCCTGCTCAGTATGCAGACACACAACTACATCACACCAACAAACACAACACTGTTCCCTCTGGAGCTGACCACGACGAGCTGGTGTTCACCTTTAATATGCACACGACAAGTAACTCCAATTTCTGGATGACTGACAGGCTAATAAAAGACAAACAGATATCATGAAAAGTAAGTTAACAAGTTCCTTAATTAAAAACAAAAAACAAAATCCTCATTTGAAATTTAAAGTTGAAACACTGAAATTGTCTTTTGTGTAAAAAAACAAAGAATGAAAGAACAACAACATTTATATTATTACTCTAGCAGTTAAAGGTTTTTGAACCGTAAGGTTTATATTGTTTTTTAAAGTCTCTTCTGCTAACCAAAACTTTTAACATTTATTTGAAGTACAGCAAAAAAAAAAAAGAAATGTGTAAATATTTTTTACTATTTAAAATAACTTTTGTATTTGAATACATTTTAAATGTATTCCTGTGATTAAAAAGCATTTATTAGGGGCCAAGCACCCGAAGGTGCCTATTGAAATCGTTGGCGTTATTTTTCTTCTTGGCAGCCCATAGAACCGCTTGCGGGAAAGCTGTGAACTTTGACACACTGATAGAGGACAGTCCCCACATTAACCATAGTAAAAGCACCACCACTTGTCCAAAGTGCTAATAACTTCTGATCCATAAGCCAGAAAATGAAAATTATTTTTTCCTCTGAATCCTTGGATCATGTCAAGTCGAATGGACCCCGAAACTGTTTTCTTTTTTTTTTTGCAATTTTCAATTGTTCGAAAAACCTACTTTTTCAAACTCATCCTAGATGGTTTGTCTGATTCACACCAAAATTGGCTCAGACAGGGACGGACTGGGACTAAAAAACGGCCCTGGACTTTGACTAGGCCCGGCCCAAAGCAATCGGCGCGTAAACTCGACAACAACAAAAATAATGCCTAGCGTGAGTGTCATGAGACTTTAATTGTGGCTCATGATACTATATCATCCAAATTATAGCAATAGCACTGATGTTGACTAGATGTTGAGCTGGAGTGGGTGTCTTTCTCTGCTCTTGGTCTAAGCTCAACCTGAATAAACAAACGATGGAATAATAATAAAAGAAACAGGTTTTATTCCAAGATAGCATGGAATAGTTTATATAATATGCTGTTATAAAACGTATATTATAAAATCTATTCCATGCTGTCTTAAAATGAATTTATTACTTAATAATCTTAATTTATGCAGTAATTAATCTTACTGCACAGATTATAATACCACATCTAAATGAAAATACACCATTACAAATTTAACTTCTATATTCAAAATCTTCAAAATTTGTAAATATTAAGTGTGATGTTACCAACATTTTTAAAAGTAAAAGCACAACATATTTCTTAATATTAGCTACTGCATGTTACATTTTACATCTAAAAGTTTAGCTTTTTTAACTACTGTAATCATTAAAAATGTAGCAACCTGAATATCACTTCCTAACATCATCTCTAGCAAGTAACTCTCTGTCTCCTCTCATGTTCCATACTTGGATCTGGATCTGCCTGTGGAACCCGCTCATCTTTCTGTTCCTCATCATCATCACTGATGGCATGTTGCTGCATAACTGTCTGGCTCACTTCACTGCTGCTAATATTTATCTGAGAGGTGCTGCTACTGGAAAATACTGATATATATTTCAGTTAGTTTGGGACATTTAGCGGCTTCAGTATCTAACTTCCGCATTTTTTTTTCTCAGCCCCACCCTTTGCTTTCAGTTTTTTTACCCGCGGTCGCGTAATGCATATTGTTTGTTTGTTGCTATGCTTCTTCTATCTAACGTTAAAGGGGGGGTGAAATGTTATTTCATGCATACTGAGTTTTTTACACTGTTAAATAGTTGGATTCCCATGCTAAACATGGACAAAGTTTCAAAAATTAAGTTGTACGTTTGAAGGAGTATTTTTGTTCCAAAAAAACCTCTTCCGGTTTGTCACAAGTTTCGGAAAGTTTTTTTCGAGTATGGCTCTGTGTGACGTTAGATGGAGCGGAATTTCCTTATATGGGTCCTGAGGCACTTCTGCCGGAAGAGCGTGCTCCCGTATAGCAGAGCACTGAGAGCACAACAGACTTCACTGATCAGAGCGAGAGCGTCGCTAAATGTCACAAAAGACGTGTGTTTTTGGTTGCCAGGGCAAGACAACTCTGCACAGATTACCAAAAAAAAAAAAAAAAAAAACGCATTAAGGGACCAGTGGATGGAGTTTATTTTTACAGAGCATCAACGGAGTTGTGCAAGTGTTTGTGTTTGTTCCCTGCATTTCGAAGATGCTTGTTTTACAAACAAGGCCCAGTTTGACGACGGATTTGCGTATCGTTTATTTCTTAAGGATAATGCAGTCCCAACGAAAAAGGGTCACGATCGTGTGTTGGAACCGCAGGCGGTGAGTAAAACTGCTTCAAATATCTCTGCCTTCTTGTTAGTGCGTCCCCTCCCATGCCGGAGACCCGGGTTCGAGCCCCGCTTGGAGCGAGTCGTTGCTGCTGCTGCTCTCGTTCAGTTTCAGCCTCGGGATCTGATTCTGGATCATAAATATACACTGAATCTGACTGTTAGCCATGGTTGTTTTGGTTGTTTTTTTCCTCACGGTAATGTCACAGCTTCCACATCCTCTCAACGCAAAAGCCTATTCGCGCTCGTGATTCTTTAGCTCCGCCCACACGTCACGCCTAAAGTCGGTCGTGTTTTTCCGGGAAAAATGGGTACAGACTATCTTTCTCTTATGAATATAATAAAACTAAAGACTTTTTGGAGTTATGAAGGATGCAGTACTACTCTATAGGTACTCAAGATTAACAGGATATTGAGTGAAAACGAGCATTTCACCCCCCCTTTAACGTCTTTGCTGTTGGTTTCTTCCTACTCTTCCACTTCATCTTCTCCTTACTTGGCGGCCAAGGCCTTTGCAGTGCATTGCTGCCACCTACAGTACTGGAGTGTAAAGACAGATTAGTGGGGGAAAAAAGGGTGATGACTGCATACTTGGCGGGTGGTGGGCCGGCCCGCCGGCCGTCCTGGAGTACCGGCCGTTCTGTGATTCTCCAGATCACACAGATGGCCAGTCCGCCCCTGGGCTCAGATCATCTTCAGACGATGCTGGCAAAAAGTTTTGGAATTCAAGTTGATTTGTCCAACCGTTCTCGAATGACACGTGAACAAATTTGACGAAAAGCATGCAAAAATGCATGTGAGGTTATATCTCGGCAACGGTTTGGCATATTGAGATCAAACTTGGTGTGTCTCATAATAAGCATGACCTGAGACTACCTGCAGTGGTTCGGTGCAGTGCCACCTAGTGGTCAGGAGATATGATAAATGCATATTCTTGCTTATAACTTCTGAATAGTTTGGCCAAAAAAAAAAAAAAGGTGGGTCATGCTGAGTCAAATGATATGCAGGATGATATGTTCTAAAATGCTGTATTTTTTTTAACGCATTATCGTATCATTACGAAAATAATTACAAGAATATTCAGCTCCATGCCCTGATGCTACTCAAAAAGTTTGGGGGTAGCGTCCCTTTGTGGTCAAAAGTTATCATCAAAAATTTGAATAACTTTTGAATAAATTAGACTATTGAAATGAAAGTGGTCTCTCTATATTCTTTGGGTCATGCCGAGAACATCGATACCAATTATGCCAAATTTGACCATACTTCCTGTCTGCCATTTTAATGTTGAAAACCTACTTTTTCAAACTCTTCCTTGACTGTTAATCCAATTTTCACCAAATTTGATGCAGATCATCTTTGGACCCCACTGGCGAAAAGTTATTGTCGTGTCGATATACGAAACAGTTCTCATTTAGTGCATCAACGAATTTGCTGGAAAGACTCCAAAATGCATCTGAGGCTGTATCTCAGCAAAACTACATATTTGCACCAAACTTTGTAAGTCACCCCACACTGACCATGCCACATCAATTTGGTAACAGCACCACCTATTGGTCAAGAGTAATAAACAATCAATAACCATTTATAATTACACTTATAAAAATGCTTATAACTTTTTTATTGCATTAGCCAATTGCAATGAAAATATTCCCTGGCTTCTGCCGACAACATTCATACTAAATATGCCAGAGTAAGATGAACTTCCTGTCCGCCATTTTTATTTAGGTTGAAAAACGACTTTTTTTTAACTTCTCATCAAACGGTGGTCCGATTTTCACCAAAAATCGAGTCAGATGATCTTCAGACTGTCCTGACAGAAAGTTATGGATTTTGTGTTTTCGCATTCCGCCGTGATGAATTTGAGGCATGGTGCCAAAATGACACTTGAGGCTGTATCTCTGCAACACTTTTACCTCACACAAAACACAACAAAATGATTTGATTACAGCACTACCTGTGGCTCAAGAGTCGTAAGCCATTTAATAATATTACTAATGGCTGTATTTATGATTTTTCAGCCATTTCAATTACAATCATCCTGAAATTGCTGTAATTGCTCATTGTTGCATTTGGTGTGATGCTCCATGTCATGCTTAGCTCCTCAATTTGCCGGTGGAGTGCTTGGCCCCAAAATTGCGGCTTGCAGCTATATTTATTATTATTATTATTATTATTATTATTATGTTAAAAACAGTCACTTTGGAGAAAAGTATCTGCTAAATAAATAAATGTAAAATTAATAGAAAGTTCAGAAGAACAGCATTTATCTGAAATAAAAATGTCTTTGTCACCAGTTTTGATCGATTTAAAGCATCCTTGCTAAATAAAAGAATGATACTGACTCCAAGCTCTTGAATGGTGTAGTGTATAATGCTTATCTTTGGATCTTTATATTCATCACATAATCCTGAAAAAAGGTACTCAAATGTTTTAAATACCGATGATAATAATAATAATCAGAAGTGTTTGTTGAGCAGTAAATCATCATATTAGAACGATTTCTGAAGATCATCTTCAGTTATTTTACACTGTAATAATATTTAACAATTTTAACAGTATTTTTGATCAGATAAATTGTGCAGCACAACTGTTTTCAACATTGATAATAATCAGAAATGTTTCTTGAGCAGTAAATGATCATATTATCATGATTTCTGAAGATTATGTGACACTGAAGACTGGAGGAATGATGCTGAAAATACAGCGGAGCATCACAGAAATACATTACACTTTAACACAGATTCACACAGAAAACAACTGTCAGATTGACATAATATTTCATAATTTTAATGATTTTGCTGTATTTTAGATGAAATAAATGCAGGTTTGGTAAACAGAAGAGATTTCTGTAAAAACAAAAACTTTTGACTGGTAGTGTAAATGTGTCACTGTTTGTTGAAATAGTTCAAAGGGCAGGGAGATAATCATAGCGATGCCAGCATCTCTGCATTTCTGCTATGGTTTTACTGCTGAATGTGTTGTGGCTCTTCGTGCAAACAGACACTCGTGAACTCACTTGTTTTCTCCTTAATGCTGGTCCACTCCGGCTGGTCCAGAAGGAGATCTCTGATCCTGCTGCAGAGCTGAACATTTCCTACATAGTCCAGCAGCAGATCGATGAGCCGCCCGGCTGTGTGTCTCCAGCAGGAGGACCAGATCCAGTCACAGAACTGAAAGTGAACCGATCGACACGGACAGAGCTTCAGAAGCTAAAACACACTACATACAGAGAACGCTCTGTGTATGCATAATATTCTAACCATGAAATATATATAGTTATATTACATGAAATAACTTCAATTTTACAAATCAAAACCGATTTTTTTTAAAAACAAAACAAAAAGACATTTGTGGGGTATTTAGGAAATCGTTGCCATATGCCAACAGTGTCCTACAATAGAAAAATACCAAATAAGTAGTTTTTTTTTTATTAAATTATGATTTTCTTTCAATTGAAATGCACATTTATTTTAGAAATCGGTGCATCCATTCATTATTCCCTTAAAATCTCCCGCAACACACACATGCACTCACACTTAACACTTTCTACTTCTTAACTCACAATTTTTGACTTAAAAACAGCACATCATTAACTACCTTGAAGCCAGCCCTTTTAATAACCCTGTTGCAATATATTATATTTGTTTCTCAAAATAACACTGAGATATGTAGAAATGAATTGCTGGCATCTGGGTTAACAGGTCAGACAGCACAGAATCAGCACCTTTACCTGTGCGTGAGTGGTGCTGGTGTGTGTCTGGTGCGGGTGAGTTCTGAGGGGAGCGTGCTGCCCGCTGTGGTGTGTGTCGCAGGTAAAGCAGGCTCGAGCATCGCAGCCGTGCTCCAGCAGCAGGGCCACAGTCTCCAGACAGCCGTGACGTGCCGCTAGCAGCAGCGGGCTGCAGGGGTCAGTGTTGGGGTCAGCTCCTGCCCTCAGCAGAGCGGCGGCGGCCCCTGTGTTCCTGGCAGCGACGGCGCAGTATAGAGCCGAAACACACCGGTTCTGGAACCCAGCAGAGCGCTCCTGAGAGAGTTTGCAGTTGACGTCGAATCCCGACTCGATCAGCAGACTCAGAATGGCCCGCTGGTCGTGCTCCGCCGCCAGATGAAGCGGAGAGATACCGCTCCGCCGGACCCTCGCCCGGCTGCTGACCGGGAGCAGTGAGGAAACTATCCTGAAAACACATCATTTCCCAGATTATCCTACAAATCAATCATTCATCAACACACTATTAAATGTCTTAAATTGTTCACAAATTTTTTTATAATCCACAACACTTCCTCCAGTGAAAAAGGGTTCTGGTCTGAATCAGGAGAGAAATCTGCACAGATCAACCAGCGTTTAAACAGCTCTAAACAAATATGTGACTGGATTTTGCTGTGAAAGACATTATATTTTATTGGATTCTAGTTAAAAATGTAATTATGGATTTGTTTCTTACAAGCACACAGCTTTTGGCTTCTTAAATCATGTGGATTGTGATGTTTTTATCAGCTGTTTAGACTCCAATTCTGACGGCACCCATTCACTGCAGAGCATCCATTGCTGAGACACTGATGCAGTGCTGCATTTCTACAAACCTGATGAAAATAACCCTAATCTTGCATGAACACATTTTCAGCAGATTATTATCTTTGGGTGAACTATTTTTTAAGACTGGATAATAATAAATTCAAATGTCAGTATAAACCCAATTTCCAAAAAAGTTGGGACACTGTACAAATTGTGATTAAAGAAGGAATAGAATATACAAAAATGGAACTTATATTTTATTCACGATGGAATATAGATAATATATCAAATGTTGAAAGTGAGACATTTTGAAATGTCATGTCAAATATTGGCTCATTTTGGATTTCATGAGAGCTACACATTCCAAAAAAGTTGGGACAAGTAGCAATAAGAGGCTGGAAAAGTTAAATGTACATATAAGGAACAGCTGGAGGACCAATTTGCAACTTATTAGGTCAACTGTGAACATGATTGGGTATAAAAAGAGCCTCTCAGAGTGACAGTGTCTCTCAGAAGTCAAGATGGGCAGAGGATCACCAATTCCCCCAATGCTGCCGCGAACAATAGTGGAGCAATACCAGAAGGAGTTTCTCAGAGAAAAATTGGAAAGAGTTTGAAGTTATCATCATCTACAGTGCATAATATCATCCAAAGATTCAGAGAATCTGGAACAATCTCTGTGTGTAAGGGTCAAGGCTGGAAAACCACACTAGATGACCATGATCTTCGGCCCTTAGACGACACTGCATCACATATAGGCATGCTACTGTAATGGAAATCACAACATGGGCTCAGGAATACTTTCAGAAAACACTGTCGGTGAACACAATCCACCGTGCCATGCGTTGTTATCAGCACTCAGTTCAGAAGCCTGCATCTCTGATGGTGTGGGGTTGCATGAGTGTGTGTGGCATGGGCAGCTTACACATCTGGAAAGATGAGCTCCATCAATGCTGAAAGGTATATCCAAGTTCTAGAACAACATATGCTCCCATCCAGACGTCATCTCTTTCAGGGAAGACCTTGCATTTTCCAACATGACAATGCCAGACCACATACTGCATCACTTACAACATCATGGCTGTGTAGAAGAAGGTTCCTGGTACTGAAATGGCCAGCCTGCAGTCCAGATCTTTCACCAATAGAAAACATTTGGCACATCATAAAGAGGAAGATGTGACAAAGAAGACCCAAGACATTTGAGCAACTAGAAGCCTGTATTAGACAAGAATGGGAGAACATTACTGTTCCTAAACTTGAGCAAATGGTCTCCTCAGTCCCCAGACGTTTACAGACTGTTAGAAAAAGAAGAGGGAATGCCACACAGTGGGAAACATGGCCTTGTCCCAACTTTCTTGAGATGTGTTGATGCCAAAATTTAAAAATGATACATTTTCTCAGTTTAAATATTTGATATGTCATCTATGTTGTGTTCTGAATAAAATATTGAAATCTGAACCTTCCACATCATTGAATTCTGTTTTTATTCACAATTTGTACAGTGTCCCAACTTTGGAATCGGGTTTGTACAAATCTGATGAAGAAACACACTCATCCTGATCTCAGATGACCTGAGGCTGAGCTGTAGGTTTAAACACAGCTGTGGACTGCAGTAATCAGCTGCCGTGTGTCGGAGGCGTCAGATCACAGATCATTAGTTCTCTAGATTAGACTGGACTCTTACTCTTTGTGTCCGTGCTGGCTGGCGATGTGCAGTGGCAGAAGGCCGGTGTGGGTGGCTTTGTTGGCGTCTGCGTGATGTCTGAGCAGGAGCTTCACTGTGTGTGTGTGACCGTGTCTGCAGGCCTCAGTTAAAGCTGTGTTTCCGTCACACGTCTGAGCGTTCACATCAGCACCTGTCGGGACAAACACAACCATGCTAGTGTTTCTGCTCTTCTGCTTTACAAAGACATTCCTCCATAGGAAATTCCTCTTCTAGTTTTGTGTTTTATATCTACTGTTGTAGCGGCTCTCTGAAAACATCTAAATCTTTTTTGCTTGGTCTTTGTTTTTAGTTAGCTATCATATTCATTTAATTGATTCGTGTCATGGTATTTAAATGTAAAATGATCGATGGATCAAACGGATAAGAAACTCTTATCACAAAGACTGAAGAAATAACGCTGATGACTCTATTTGGCATAGAGTAGCACGTTTGTGTAAAAAAAATCACCATCAGAGGGAAAACAGACATCTGACATGTCTAAAAATAGCTGTTGTTGGAGAATAGTTTATAACACAGCTCTCACTACAAAAAGCACAGATTGCATTGAAGTATTTAAAAACATTAACAGGACAACAAAGTGAACGGCCACTTCTACAGATACTAACAGACGATCCCAAATGATTGAATGTTAGTGAGAGTCTGAATAAATATATATTAGGGCCGGGACTCTGAATCTAATTAATTAGAGGCGTTGTAATTAATTAATCGAAATTAATCGCATTTTAATCGCATATAAATATTTGACCTGAGAACAGTGATAAGTATTTTTTTTTTCACATGGATTTATAGTATACCATTGAATAATGACTGAATACATAAGCTTAAGCAACAAAATATTGTTTATTTTTGTTCAACCAAGTCTAGCAGACCAGTGCAATTTTTGCCATGAAGTGTAGCAATAGCATATTTAGAAACAATTTAGAAATAGTACATTTCAGAAATTCAGGAAGCTTATAGGTGCTGGAACCTTCTGTAAAGAGTTTTTTAAGTAAAACACAATACTGTCAATTACATTCAGAACATTGGAAACACTGACTATTAGAAAACATCTCTCTGTTGCTTCAGAGGCCATAACATACTAAGTCCAACTCTCAATAACCTTGGCCAAAACAATAAAGAGTTCAACATAAACTGCCAGTTGCACCAACAAAATAATACATAGTTCAACATAAAGTGTAAAGTCCACGCTAGCTGCGATATGTTTTGCGTTGAAGTGATACTTGAGGCTCGATGTGCTGCAGTGATATCATAGACAGTATGCGAAGCGAACGCTAGTTGGTGCTTCAGTATAATCGGTCCGCCGAAACAAATCCAGTGAGAAACGTTCCGCGGTGCAAAAATAAGTTATTAAAAATGCGGGAATTTTTTTTTCTGTAATTAATTAATCTTAGTTAACGCGTTATTTTTTGTGTAATTAATTAATCTCAATTAACGCGTTAAAGTCCCGGCTCTAATATATATATATATAATAAACCCGGTGCTCAGTACCGTTCTTGATCAGGTGAGCGAGCGCTTCTGTGCGTCCGTGTCGAGCCGCTTCTATCGCGGGTGTGACGTGGTCAGCGTTGCGGGCGTCTACAGCGGCTCTGGCCCTCAGGAGCGTCTCACAGAGCTCAGGGTTGTCTCGTCTCGCTGCTTCATGCAGCGCGGTCCAGCCGTGATAACAGCGCTGATTCACAGCCGCACCGAACGCCAGCAGCAGCTTCACCGCGCTCACACTCTCCTGCTCACACGCTAAACACCAGCAGACAGAAGAAGAAGAAGGAGCTTTACAACACTTACTGAACCCAGCTGCAGAATGAAGACTTTGTCTTCTGTAGAGCTGCTTTACAACTGATGCAAATCTGTTTCATAAGATGGAAATGTGCTGAAGATGTGCTCCCCCTCTGGAGAAGACAAAAGAGGAAACTAATCCAGCAGATGTTGTTAACTCAAATATGACTCTATAATCCATAATAACACTTCCTCCAGTGAGAAAGTGTTCTGGTCTGAATCAGGAGAGAAATCTGCACAGAGAAAGCAGTGTTTAAACAGCTCTAAACTAATATATTTTACTAATATGTGAAACTAATTTTTCACTGGAGGAAGTGTTATTATGGATTATAGTCTCTATGTGTTTGAGTTAAAATCATCTTAATGCTGGATGTGTTTCATCTTTTGTCTTCTCCAGATGTTCACTGATGGACTGGAGTGCTGTGGATTATTGTGATGTTTTTATCAGACTCTCATTCTGACGGCACCCATTCACTGCAGAGCATCCACTGATGAGACACTGATGCAGTGCTACATTTCTACAAACCTGATGAAGACACACACTTCTGGTGATCCTGGATGATCTGAGAGTGAGCACATCTTCAGCAGATCTTTATTTGGCATTGTTCTTGAACTAAACTGAGGTGAACATCAACACTATTGTTTAGTGTAGAGTGAAGGCACCTTTATAAAGAGGCGTCTCTTTGTTCTTGTTGCTGATGTCGGGGTCGGCTCCTGCCTCCAGAAGAGTCCTCACACACTCCAGGTGTGTGCCCTGAACGGCGAGCAGCAGCGGCGTCTGCTCCTGAAGCGTGCGCTTGTCCACACACACACCACCATCTGACACACAGCACAGGAACATGCTTCATTACTGCAGCTGACCAATAATGACTAACACAATTAAACACTTATGAGCCAAGCCAAAGCACAGGAGTAACTCAACTTGTTCAACAAGTTTTTTGGGGGGAAATTTCTTCCGAATGATTTGAGACAAAGCCCTCCAGCTGTCAGTGCTCTGTGTAGGACAGGTGTGTCCCGAGCTCTCACCTGTCAGTAGAGTCCTCAGGCAGCGCGTCTGGCCGCGGTGAGCCGCTTCATGCAGAGCCGTCCAGTCCTCTTCACTCCCGCTCTGCACATGTGCTCTTCTCACAGAAGAGCTGACTCTGGAGGAGAATCCACCAGACTGAATCAGTGTGTGTCTGTTATAGTGGAGGCCGGGGCTAGCTGTCACATGGGGATGTTACCACAAGCTCAAGTCTCTAAACCTGTTTTCTCTTGCAGTGCTTTTTATAAAAATCTTAAATTGAAATATGTTTTGTCACTTCTGTCATCCAGGCTACACTTACAGTAGCTATCTGAAATATCTTATGAAGTGAACTTAATAATAGCACACACATACATTAAACATGTCATGAAGACAGATCTGTTCCCGAGACAAGGGTCATTTTCATGTCAGATCGGGGCAATTTGTCACATGATTTTTACTTAATGAATATACAGTATTTTATATTTCTGTTTCTGTTTTTGTATTTATTTATTTTTTGTATATTTTCTTCCTTTTTATATTTGATTAATTGTGTTTCATAATCGTTACATTCGCACAAAAAGCGCGTGATATGGGTTTTAATAGCAGTTCCACTGGGACAACTTACCCCAATCGCACAAATGACCATCGCCGTGTCTGTGTGTGTGTGTGTGTGTGTGTGTGTGTGTGTGTGTGTTTATAAAGAGACATTTCAAACTCAAGCCACGAAGACTGGCTGAAGAAAAGTGTGACAACCAGCCCCTGCTCTTTAAAGAGGAGTGTTTCCCGCTCCGATGCAATGAGAGCTGAAGATCACGCAGACACAAATCACACAGCTGTCTTAAACTGAGCGCATTCACTCGAGATGTATTCTGTTAATGGACGAACAGCGATAGTAAACACACACACACACACTCACTGTGACGGCTCGGTCTCGTCCCGGTTCGCATCTCCACCAGATGATGATGTTTTCTGAGGCGAGTTTGGTTTTGTGTTTCTAGACCGAAATAATGCGATATATTCGGCGTAAGAGAAGCGTCTCATCCTGTTATTGTCACACAGACAAAGACGCTCGTGCCGCGCGCGCCTGCGAGTGTGTGTGTGTGTGGACGTCAGTGAATGAACACACACACATACACGAGAGAGAGCACTCAGCTGTTCGCTGGGTTAATTTTAGGTTGTTCTTGACACGTGAGGACTGGAGTTTACCTTATTAGTCTAGCCCCTCGACCAGCTCAGATAATTACTGAGGAATGAGGGACAGGCTTTAGTTGAGTCAGGGCTCTATTGTCATGGCCTGCAGTCAAATGCTTGGGACTTTTGTTTAGCTTCCTTACAAGCGTTCCTCAGAAACGATTAAAGAGCTACACAAGAAGTGACTCTTCCAGTTAAGTGTGAGGGTTAGATTCTCTCTCATTCCTGACATGAATAACACTGATATCTGTGTAACTGTTTTGAGTTCTCTTACTGTCATGCATCAGATGAGGACTATGCTGGTATTCAGCCTGTTCGTCTCGTTTCAGAGATTCTGGCAAACTGGTTCTGTGAATTAGCACGTTACATGTTTATGAATAGGTCATGGAGCATTTATGGCATTTAAAATCTTCATGATTGTCATAAATGCTGTGATGTGTAAATGATCAAGAAATGAAGAGTTTTTAAATGTTTTGTAGTCACAGCACAAACACACGAGATGGAGTGTGTGTGTCTGTTTGTGTGTGAGTGTGTGCCTGTGTGTCTGTTTGTGTGCATGTGACAGAGTGTGTGTGTCTGTTTGTGTGCCTGTGTGGGTTGCCGAGATTTTGCCAGGTGAGACATGTTCCTGGATCAACATTATTGTCCAAAAATATAGACTTAGCCTAACCCTACCCATAATGTATTCCCAGAATCAGTGAAATGATATCTGATTAACAAGAGCATAGAAGCACCTCACTCTGGCTGTAAGCCTAAAACAGATATTTTCTGAAGAGTTATATCTCAGTTCTTATTGGTTGATTGGAATGTTGATCCAGGACCATGTTTTACTTGGTGATATCACACTCGTCGTGTGTGTGTGTGTGTGTGTGTGTGTGTGTGTGTGTGTGTGTGTGTGTGTGTGTTCAGAGCCTCCAGCTGATGCCTTTTATGGACATACTCCACTCTGTTTAGCTTCGCTTAAACTCATTACAGCAGGATTGATGAAGTGGACAGACATCTTTCAGCAATGTTACACTTCTGTTAAAACATGTAAGGGTTGACATCTAAAACTGAACGTATAATAATCAGGCCTGAAACACTGGCGGTGCATTTTAAAAACCCATGAAAGGGTTGACATTTTCTGCTTTAAGCTGCATTTATATAATGCATTTACAGTACAGAACCATGAATCTGTGTAGTGCAGGTTGAATCATCCTTTATAATGAGATACACTACATGTGAACTACACAAGCAGCAAACATTAGGGATACATGTTTTCTCATCAAGACTTTTATATAATACATTTTATTTTTCAGGGTTCTTTAATGAAAATAAAGTTCAAAACAACAGCATTCATCTGAAATCGGTTGTAATATAGAAATGTCTTTTCTCTCATTTTTGAACAATGTAATGTTTCCTTGATTAAGAAAGGTAATTCCTTTTCAACATTGATGATAATCAGAAATGTTTCTTGAGCAGTAAATGATCATATTATTCTGATTTCTGAAGATCATGTGACACTGAAGACTGGAGGAATGATGCTGATAATACAGAATCAGTTGCAGTTCAACAGACATTCACACAGAAAACAGCACCAGAGCGGCAAGAGACTGGTTTTTTTGGAAAAATTTCTGAGAAAACTGAACCAGAAGTCACAAGGAGACACAGGAGGAGGAAGGAGGTTAAATGGATTCTTTCTATCAAGAAATGAAGCTTTAATGAAAACACAGTGCTAGCATAGTTGAGACTTTGAGATGATAAATATCGTTATATATCGTTACGTTATTTCACTAACTAATGTTACAGTGGTGTAGTCTACTACGTGATACATTACCCACTTTTAAGAAGCGTGAGGATACATAACAACTTTCACACTTTCATTCATAAATTGACCTGTCTGTGTTTGCAAAGCGACAGGGATTGAATCACGGAATTCAGTCACAAATTATGTTTCTTATTTTGTATATACAGTCACAGTCAGAAACAGTTCGCTTCCCCTCTCACACATCTGCCACTCATCACCTGTGTCTTAACATTAATGTCTTTCCTGTGATAATGTCCTTTACTTCTATCACACTTCTGTCTCCTCTTAAGTGAGATCACATTGTATGCTCACTTATTCCTCAAATGAACTGTTTCAAATACAAGACATTGCATGAGATTAAGTTTGTAAATTATAGCCTGTGCCCTTTTGTAGTGTATACATATACTATTTATCATCAAACTATGATAACTGTGACTTAATTCAGTACATGTACGTCTGCCATATGTTGCCACCCCTCAAACATTCCTGCCCCCTTCTCACCACCCCATCAATATTTTCCTAGATCCGCCCCTGCATGCTGAACGGGTCAGGACCAGAGATGAGTGTCAGTCACGTCCAAGAGCTTCATCAGGGCCTGTGGATTATCAAAATAATATCTGACTAGATGAGTGCAGCCTCCTGAAGCAAACCACACTGCCAGAGTCACGCGAGAGTTTCTGAAGAAGAGAAAGTGAAACTGCAGGCCAAGTATGTCACCCGACTTCAATCCTTTGGTCTTCTGAAGAGAAAGACAGAACAACAAACCCTCTGCAAAGAGCCGCTGAGAAACAAGCTTTCTGTGAATCTGTGCATAATAATAAAATCCTAAAATATCGTAACTAATTACTAATAAATTCGAAATAATATTACATTTACTGTTCAAAAAAAAAAAAAAAAAAAAAAAAAAAGCCTAATTACATATACATGTATACTATTGGATGTACAAAATACATACATATATGAAATAGGCGCTTGCACACATATAAACTCGATCCACACACAACACTCGCACATAGGCCGGATTATATAACTTCTATAATCCACTCTTAATATATTCCAAGCTCAAGCACATGCATAAAGTTTGCCACAATGCGCAGGAAGAAGTAGCCTAACAATTCTGAAAAAGGAGACATTTTAATTATTTATTAATACACAAATGTTCTCTTGTCGGCTGCAAGATGTAATTCACAGTGCTGGCTCTCTCCACAAGGACGGGCAGTAAAGAGTAATGCAACCTTCACAGTATTTTCAGTTATTTCATTATCAGGAGAAAAATCATGTGATCGAGAGGACGCCTCCCTGTCATGCATAGCCTACATATTAATCATTTTCACACAAACACTTGAATATGAATAATAAGTCACATTGTGCATATGCATTTCAAATTAAATAATTTATTTTACATGCAATTATCCAAAATAAAACCATTTGTAATGAAAATAAAATATGTAGACAAATAAGTATAAATGCTGCGTGTGCACTGAGTCAGCATCATGCGCGCTACACAAATCTTGCACGCTGGAGTTTTGGGGAATATGATATGAAAACACCTGCATTTAAATGCGTCTGCAATTTATTTATTAAATACTTTTAGCAGACGCTTTTATCCAGAGCGACTTACAGTGCATTCAGGCTAAAATTTTTTACCTAACTTGTTCCCTGGGAATCGAACCCACAACCCTCTGCGCTGTTAACGCAATGCTCTACCACTGAGTCACAGGAACACAATACTTAAATTATATGAACGCAAGTAAAGAAAGTTCCCTCAAAAATCACTAAAGTTGTCAATTACTGAAGGTCTTTTTTACATCATGTGCATTTTGCTGATTATAATGAGAGAACTTGTTTAAACGTGAGGACGTTTTATTAATCAGTCCATTCTTTAGAGTTTCAACGATTTAGCTAAATTGTGCAGGTTTAATTTATTCATTTCTTGTTTTAATTAAGTCTAAATAATGGAAGTGAAATTATATTATATGTTTCTAAAATAAAGAAAATAATTTATAAAACACGCAACAATTTCTTAATCTTTTCCTCAAGAAGTTATCTGTCAAAATAAAGGATATGTAATGAATAACAAAGTAGTGTGTGACAAAAATACATGTTGTTTTATTAAAGGAATTTTAAAATATAAATTAAAATATAGGCCTAATGTGTGAAAATATTTATATTTTGCAAATAAATCCATGTAGCCTACCCCCCCTAAAATGATCCGATGCAAAGTAAACTATAATTTATTTAGAATAATATAACACATAATTCATATTATATAAATAACACTGCACACCTATTAAATGTGTCAAATCAAACATTTGGCGTGATGCTGTGCAGCTTAGAGATAAGCAAGCTCATAGGCTTGACATTTATCCTGCTTGAATTCGTTCTAAGAAATGCAAAACTCCATAAGGCCTAAACTTCTGTAAATCTGTAAATATTCAATATTTTAACTACAGTGTTTTTCTTTAATTTTCCCCAACTGCAGCCGTCAAATCGGTGAGGCAAAACTGACGGCTATTTGCAAAAATGTGCTTTGATGCGCTTGTTTGATAACTTTGGTTAAAGTGCCACCCAGCGGTCAAAGGCTGCAAATGCACTTTACAGACGCGACAGCGGCGGTAAAAACTACATTTTGGTTGAGATACTATTGTTTTGGTTGACCACCTACGCAGCATGCAGACACAGCCATGAAACAGTAGCGCAAACATTCAAAATAATATTCACAAAGGAATACAATTCTGATAAGAAAGATGCATGCTTCGTGTATATACATGCAGGTGATTTCATATGTGCATGTGCGTGAACTTTTCAGTGCAAACAGAAGGCATTTCAGTGTAAAAATAAGCCGTTTGAGCATTAAATGTCATGCGGCATCTGCATCTCGCAGTGGCACATCTACAGATGCAAGGACTTAAAACACTTGATGTGGCTTAATGTATTAAAACAGTGTTTTTAAAATACCAAAGAAACTCACTTCGGTAAATACAACATTTACAGTTAAACAATGTGTTATTTTAAATAACGTTTTAACCCTCTAATCAAAAAAAAAAAAATATATATATATATATATATATATATATATATATATATATATATATATATATATATATATATCATTAAACATCAAAGAATTACAGAATGATCTTGAATCTTCCTTTTCTGTCTAAGATACTAGAAAAGGTGGTATCCTTACAGTTATATTCCTTCTTAGAGAAAAATTGTATGTGTGAGGATTTCCAGTCAGGATCTAGACCGTATCATAGTACTGAGACTGCTCTCCTTAGAGTTACAAATGATCTGCTCTTATCATCTGATCGTGGGTGTATCTCTCTATTAGTTTTATTGGATCTTAGTGCTGCGTTTGACACAATTGACCAAAACATTCTTTTGCATAGACTTGAACACTTTGTTGGCATCAGTGGAAGTGCATTAGCATGGTTTAAATCGTACTTATATGACCGCCATCAGTTCGTAGCAGTGAATGAAGATGTATCATATCGATCACAAGTGCAGTATGGAGTACCTCAGGGCTCAGTACTAGGGCCGCTACTCTTCACGCTTTATATGTTACCCTTGGGAGATATCATCAGGAAACATGGTGTTAGCTTTCACTGTTATGCTGATTATACTCAGCTCTCTATTTATTCGCGGCCCGGTGAAACACACCAATTTGAAAAACTAATGGAATGCATAGTCGATATAAAAAACTGGATGACGAGTAATTTCTTACTGCTAAACTCAGAAAAAACAGAGGTGTTAATTATAGGACCTAAAAACTCCGCTTGTAATAACCTAGAACACTGTCTAAGACTTAAAGACTGCACTGTCAATTCTTCGTCATCAGTTAGGAACCTAGGTGTGCTATTTGTAAAACTGCATTATTTCATCTAAAAAAATATATCTAAATTACGATCTATGCTCTCAATATCAAATGCAGAAACATTAATTCATGATTAGATTATTGTAATGCTTTATTGGGTGGTTGTTCTGCACACTTAGTAAACAAACTACAGCTAGTCCAAAATGCAGCAGCAAGAGTTCTTACTAGAACCAGGAAGTATGACCATATTAGCCCGGTCCTGTCCACACTGCACTGGCTCCCTATGAAACATCGTATAGATTTTAAAATATTGCTTATTACTTATAAAGCCCTGAATGGTTTAGCACCTCAGTATTTGAATGAGCTCCTTTTACATTATACTCCTCTACGTCCGCTACGTTCTCAAAACTCAGGCAATTTGATAATACCTAGAATATCAAAATCAACTGCGGGTGGCAGATCCTTTTCCTATTTGGCGCCTAAACTCTGGAATAACCTACCTAACATTGTTCGGGAGGCAGACACACTCTTGCAGTTTAAATCTAGATTAAAGACCCTGGAACCTGAAACACTTCCCATAACACCCGATGTACTTGCTACATCATTAGAAGAATGGCATCTACGCTAATATTAGTCTGTTTCTCTCTTATTCCGAGGTCACCGTGGCCACCAGATCCAGTCTGTATCCAGATCAGAGGGTCACTGCAGTCACCCGGATCCAGTACGTATCCAGACCAGATGGTGGATCAGCACCTAGAAAGGACCTCTACATCCCTGAAAGACAGCGGAGACCAGGACAACTAGAGCCCCAGAAACAGATCCCCTGTAAAGACCTTGTCTCAGAGGACCACCAGGACAAGACCACAGGAAACAGATGATTCTTCTGCACAATCTGACTTTGCTGCAGTCTGGAATTGAACTACTGGTTTTCGTCTGGTCAGAGGAGAACTGACCCCCAACTGAGTCTGGTTTCTCCCAAGGTTTTTTTCTCCATTCTGTCCTCTGGCTTGCTTAGTTGGGACACTGCATATACAGCGATATCATTGACTTGATTGCACAGACACTATTTAAACTGAACTGGATGATGACCTCACTGAATTCAATGATGAATTACCTTTTTGCATTATCGAAACACTATTTTCCTATTTAATGCTGTTCAGTAGCTTTGTTACAATCTGAATTGTTAAAAGTGCTATATAAATAAAGGTGACTTGACTTAACAGCTGTTTTTAAAGCATGCATTGCCATCTGCTGTTCAAAACTAAGGTCAGAATTAACTCTAGAAAGAATCACCATGCATTCGGAAAATCTCAGAATCGATGATAAATCATTTCTCATGTCGCGATGCATGGATAAATTTCCCCAGGACTAATAGAAACTCACCCTGAAAGAAAATGGTGTTGAGGAGAATCATCTGTGTCAGCAGCTCAATGCTCGTATCCATTTCATTCACTTTGCAACTGGTCTTTCTGCTCCAATACTCGTTGATGGTGCTCTTGCTGAGCTCGGCCTTGCTGAAATCCATATTGTTCACATCAGCACAGAAAAATGTCTTGAACTGATCATTGAAGAGTCTCGAAGTTTAACCATCCTGCTAGATATTCTTCTGCAGCTGCTTGAAGAGCTGTGGGATGAGAGTCACTTCTTCTCCAGATGTTCACTGATGGACTGGAGTGCTGTGGATTATTGAGATGTTTTTATCAGCTGTTTGGACTCCCATTCTGACGGCACCCATTCACTGCAGAGCATCCATTGATGAGAATTTTCAGCAAATTACTAATTTTTTTTTTTTTTGGTTAACTATTCCTTTAAGAATGATTGTAGGAAACTTGCTGTAATTTCTTTCAGAATTTAATAGATATTCATATCTACAGATCAATAAATGAATACAATAATTTGCTCAAAAATGATTCAGCTTGTGTTTATGTACAAAGTCAAACATTAGCTTTTCTCTGGGACTTTGAAAAACTGAGGGAGTTAATTAACTGAATCATTTTTGGCCAAACTATTGTATCAAGTTGATGACCTGTAGATATGAATATCTTACTTATAATATTTACTTATTATATGATTATTGTTTTTATTACCAATCTTGTCTTTTCACTGTCATTCTGTTTGTACTGTGGGAGCTTCTGTCACTAAAACAAATGACTTTATTTGTAAACGCACATGCCAATAAAGCTCATTCTGATTCTTTCAGTTGGATATGATTTTAATGTGGGAATGTTTCACAATTTCGACAGTACATCTCTCCATCATGTTTACTTGTACACTGCTGAAGCTGTATGACGAGGTTCAGAATCAGATAGACCTTTTCTCCTTCTTTCCATTGTGAATGAAACTCCAGCACATCTTCAAGAGAGTCACAGAATCAAATTAATCCAGAGAGAAGAAACAAACAACATCCATTTAGGGGGGAAAGAAACATTTTTATTTAAGAAACAATAAGTTTATATAAGAGTGCAAGAATAACCAATCACTTAAAAACTATTGCTGAATGTGAAATGAGTTCAAGAAACGCTGCTGTGCCACCAAACGTATGAAATTATAGAAAAGAATGTGAAAACCATCCGATAGATCCAAAAGAGCTGCTGCCTGTCAACAAATGAGGGATGACTGATGAATGACTAAAACACGTGAAGGGCTGAATCTGAACGATGACTGAATCTGCCCTCACTATGCCGTCTACCTAGGGCACGTCCCCCGCCGCTCAGCGGTGACCAGCAGAAGTTCTTCACAACAGTCCACAGAGGAGAAGAGCAGAGAGATCCCAGAATGCAGCAGTGATCCCAGCGCTGACAGCTCCCTCCTCACGCCGTCCGTCTGAGGGAGAGGAATGAACCGGGGAAACACTTTCCTTTCACCTCGTTCAACTCAAAGAGGAGAAGCGAAGCTAAACGAATGTCCCTTGATTACACAGCAGGACCCGGGGCAGTTCTGAGAGGGGATGTGAGTCCCATCATTCCCAAAGAGAGTTGGGGTCGAGGGCGTTCAGGGCATCTGTCACCGGCGCTGGTGGACCGTCACTGGTCGGGTTTGGTCCCGCTTTCCTTCGCTCCGTCTACAAAACAACAACAACATCAGATCCCAGCCAGATTCATAGAGCAGACGTCTGTAATCAGGGAAGACTGTCTTACCGGCGGAGCTCCTGTCGTGAGCGGAGGACTGAGCTTGCTGCCTGGGAGGACATCAGACCGTCAGCATCACACCGTTACTGTATTCTGATTACTTTTCCTGATAACACTCTCATGTCATGCAATTTGATCAGTTCCTAATGTCTATAAAATTACGTTACTTAAGTTACAAATGCAGTGTTGAAAAATATGAAGTAAACACTGTGTTTTGTGTGTCAGTATGGCCTTAAATAAATCACCAGAGAAGGTGAGCTAAACATGCAGACGAGTCCTACAACATTTAGGTTTCCTATCATATTTCAAAATGTTGCACTCAATTTCCCATATTTTAATATGGCATTATAGTTTGGGAAAGGTTCTACTACTAAATGTGTACAACTTTGTTAAATTAACACTGATATAAGTCCAAATAAATGACTCTGGATTAAGCCGCATCTCATTCTTCTTCTGAGGTAAATTGAAGGCTTATTCCTCACAGCGTGTCTTGTTTCAGAAACAAAAAGCAGCCTAGATGAACTTGATGAATCGTAATGCTTTGTTTTCACAGGTGATGTGGTGCGTCTCAAGCCTGGCTTCACATGGATGATTACTTTATAGAGCAAGATGTGTGAGAAACCATTATAGGTGAGCTCAGACGCGCAGGACTGTACCTCATTTTTGTTTTAAACTGATTATTTATCAGAGAATATTTGTTGTCAGTATTACTTCCTTTAAAAACCGACGCTTCAAGCTTTCTGTAGATATCTTTCTCATGTCGTGTCAAGTATTTGCTGATTTTTTATTCATTTTAGAGACCCATTTCATAAGTATACAAATAAAATAACTTTAACAGTTTCAAATTATGTATTAATATTTTCTGTGCGAATTGTAAACCATGTTTATGTTCATTTCTCTATTATTCGGAAAAATTGCAAGTGATCATTTCAGTTGTTTTAACAAGCAATTTTTCAGTCAATATTAAATAACTGCAAGAACTCAGTTTCACTTTATAGAGTATTCTTTAGGTTTGGATAAGTAACCTTGAAAGTAAGGAAATTAATAATCAATCATTAATGTAATCAAATGACAAGTTTAAGGACTGAATCATTAATTTGCCGTCGATTACTTCGCGCTCACCTGTCGAAGTAAGCCTGTCTCCTCCTGCGCAGCTCCTCCGCTGTCATCGCCTCCTCGCTGCTTCCCGAATCATGAGACGAGCCGGCCGTCACAGCGGCGCCGGGGCTTCTGGGATCACTGCCACCTACAGCCGGCGGAGAGCCAAGAAACAGCAGATTAGAAAACCGCTCTGTTCTGACCTGAAGCTCGGGAGACGACGTGAACCTCAGATCTTTAGTTTCCAGTGGTTTAACAACACATGTTATTTTGTTAATATTTCTTCCTGAAGAAAGATAAATATGTGTAGTGATGGCAGCCAAAATAGTCCCCCCCATAAGACTTATATATTTTTTTTTTTGGGTGGGGGTGTGGGTCAGTCTCGCAATATACAATTTAAATACACAATATATTTGATCATAATATTCATAACTATATACTATTTATTAAAAACAGGCTTGCATAAAAGAACAGGCTTTTATGTTGATAAACAATAATCAGTCCAGCAGAAATGACTTTTGGACAGTGATGTATGTCCAACAGAATAATTCTACCATTATCTATTAATGTAGTATCTATTATTTCCCCTAAAACAGAGCGGAGCACAAGCCTGAGCGACAGATCCTGACCGTCAGACCGTTCTTGTGTGTGTGTGTGTGTGTGTGTGGGCAGCACACAGTTCCTAAGCCTCCTGATCATCCCAAACAAATGTATTTATATTTTGAAACGTACAGTGCTCCGTTCATTCAAGGAACTATAAGCCTTTTGGAAAATGTATTTGTGGCAGTCAGTTTTGATGTTGGGACTCAATGTATGGGAAACACTGGACACTGCTGTAAGTCAAATGGCCATAGTGATAACAAAACTAAAAGAGTCCACTCAAATTACCCAGTGTGCAGCACACGAGCGATGAGATGTGGAGGCTAGCTGTGAGGACAGCTGATGCCCAGAAGTCTGAGTCGCACGTGTTTCTTCACATGAAAGGTACTTGTTCCACTTATGAATAGGATAATCATTGGCATCAATTCTAGTAAGGTAAAATGTAATTATGCTTTCAGTCTTGCCCTGGCATCATTATCTGAAGCTGTGCGTGTACAAGATGTGTCTGCAGAGTCAGCTTCTTCATCTCACACAGACACGAGGGATTCTCTGGTACGGTCTCCTGCAACAACACTTAGCTGCCCGCAGATGGTCCTGCCAATAGAAATGACCTAATTTGCATGACCTAATCAAACCGATCAATCGGTCAACCTCTATTAGCATTCAGGTGTGTCTTGTTAGTCATCTCCACTTGCTTTAGTATAGTCTGTGAATATAGTGCAGTCTGTCCTGTGCTCTCTCGTCTGGTATTGAGTCCTCTGTCTGTGATTTACCCTTCTGTGCATTTATTAAAGAATATTTGACTTGTTCTTCATCTTCATGCATGTTTTATAGACCGCATTACGTGACAAGAATGAAATAAAAATAATAATACTAAATAAAAAAACCTGAATATAATAAAAAAGAAATGCAATCCCTGATTGTTCTGCCTATTTCTGTGATGAAGAACAGTGTGTCTCACCCTGCATGCTGAGCTGAATGGCCCTGCGCAGGTCAGCCTCCTCGTCCTCCACCTCCATGCCCTGTCTGCTGAGCGCCAGAGCCTTCCTCAGCTCCTCCTCATCCTCATCCAGCAGCACTTCATCTGCGGTGTGTCCGGCGTCTGACGTCTGCTGCACTGACACCCTGAACAAACCCATCAGTGACAGCAGGACTTCATCATGCAGATCTGTGTCATACACTCAGTGCTCGTGTGTTCAACCCTCCTGTTGTGCTGAAATCATGGATTTACAGTGACTTTCCATACAGTTATGCTTTTACTGCAGCTGGTCAGAGACTTCAATATTAAATATGAACATTATGAACTGCTATTTTGTTAAAATTAGCTGCACAGGCACAAATTAAAAACAATTTAATGACTAATGATGTGTAAATGACTACAAATGAGAAGTATAAATCATATGTAACATTACTGAGAATTGGTGTAGTCCTTATTGCTGTTTAGTTTTTATCAATAGCCTCTACATCAGGGGTCGCCATGTACATTTGGCATCAGCCCAAAAAAATCGGCACTAGATGGTGAGCCAGGAGCATAGTCAAGGGATAATTTAAGAAATTAATAATTGATGAAAAATGCAACTAGAATTGCCTGTGACAGACTGCTCATCCTTCACACCGCGTCTAAAGTATCTAAGCTTGTTTTATATATCACAGTTCTGTTCACAACGTATATTAAAACATTTAATTACATTTCAGCAGAGTTTCAAAGTGGCTTATTGAAACAATGGTGTTTAAACGTTATTCCTACAACATGACAAGCTAATAAAAAGGTATAATTACTGCTTTTTGCTGTGCAAATTTTGTTTTGTGATGAAGATAACAGTACATTTCCATCAGTTATTTTTACAGATTTCCGCTCATTTGAAATCAGATACAGATGAAGTAGCACTGTAAGATTAGATTTGTTTGAATGCGTTATTGAGAGAGTGATTGCTTGTGAATAAGTGTTGTTGTAGTAGGCCTACTTGTTTAAACAAGCTTTCAGCTGAAAATATTCAGAATAGAATAAACAAACAAATCCTTTGAGTACTATAACTTCCTGTTCACTTCACGACTGCTGCTCTACATTATCTTACGTCTGCTTCTCCAACCCTTGTGAAGGTAAAATGGGTTTATCACACTTATTTACTAGGCGCGCTGCTTTCTCCTTCTTTCCAAAGCGCTCGGACAGAAGCGCCCCTGAGGCGTCTGCTGTTGCTAAGCAACAATGACGTGCTCTCTCCATGAAGACGCAGAAATTTCAGCAAAGGATAAATGGATTTTCAGCACAAAAAAATCACTTTCAGTAGCTCTGGTACTAAATTTATTTCAAAATGGCAATCCATATACAGCTATGATCAGCTGTTCCTTCATCTTGGCTGAGCTTTCAACGTTGTTACGGGAAAGGATGAAGCTGATTGGTTAGTTCTTGTCACATGACCCGCGGTGCGCTTGAGGCATTCTGAAGAGTTGAGATGTTTTTATCTTGACGCGCCTGGAAAAAACGTGCGCATCGCACAGTGTGTGCATCCCGACCGCGTCGCTTCCATTATGAGAGAGCATACCGCGCACCTACATTGGAAATAACGAACTTGAGCAAAAGAAGCGATATGTGAACGGCCCCTAAGAATCGCGATCTTCTACAGTACTTCAAATATGCCGTGGACAATCACAGAAAGTGACCGAATTCAAGAACATGGTTGCGGCATCTCTCAAGCAACGAATAAACACCGATAACTTGGAGAATGCAGTGAATACTCCTCTTCTCGCGTCTGCCCTAGACCCTCGGCACAAACATCTCAGGTTTCTCGATGAAAACACGAGATAAGTAAGAAAAAAAAAAAACTATTTTGAACATTATCAGAACATTTTCCTTGATGGTGCATCATCAACGATTAAGAGGATGTAATGCCCACTCGTGGGAAAAAGCTGAGCCAGTTCTTCAGTGATGATTACAGAGAGTCCAGCCGAGACGAGTGGGAACCGTTCTTGCTGGAGACATGTATTCACCAGATGAGGATCCCATTCAGTGGTGAAACCAAAACACAAAGCGCTTCACAAAACGTATTCGCTTAGCACACCGTTATTTGTGAGTCCCGACAACGTCTGTGCCGTCAGAGTGCGTTTTCTCCGTGCTCTGCCTTATTGTTAACAGACTATGGAACCGAGTTTCCCCCGATCATGTCTACATGCCTGTGTTTCTTAACAAGAACATTTAAAACGATAGGAAAAAAAAGCAAAAAAGATTTGCTGACAGTTTAAAGTTAAGTGTAGGCTACGTTCTACAATAGCCTAATTGCTGCAGGCTGCTTTACGTTTTTTCTTTGTTCACTTTTTCATTTTTTTTGCTTTTAATCTGTACTTCTGTTTGTTTGCACGCATTGTTAAAGTTTTTCAGCTACAAAACATGATGTGTAATGTTCAAGCTTATTGTGTGTAAGCTTGTTCAAAATGACGGAAACAATAAATGTTGCTGAAAACTAACGTCTGTGTCATAAACTTAATTTAAATAAACGAATATTCCTTTTTTTTTTTTTGCTCAAATATTCTAATGTGATATTTGCGGAAAACGCCCATCCCTATTTTTAACGCATGTTTACAAATTGATGCTAATTACTTGTGTTCCTCTCTTGTAAAGGCACTGAG
Source organism: Carassius gibelio (assembly GCF_023724105.1). Classification (NCBI taxonomy): domain Eukaryota; kingdom Metazoa; phylum Chordata; class Actinopteri; order Cypriniformes; family Cyprinidae; genus Carassius; species Carassius gibelio. The sequence goes on along the minus strand of NC_068412.1, from coordinate 2,900,442 downwards.
TGTGGGTCAAACAGCACAACAGGATGGTGAAGACTGTCTTGTTCTGTATGTCATGTGATGACGGCCAGTGCACCTCTGGGCCTCGTCCTCTCCAATCAGCTTCGGCCGCTGCTGCTGCTCCACTCGCATGATCCGCAAAATCTGATCGGCTTCACACTCCGGCAGGCTTCCCCGGATCACAAATATGCAATAACCTGCAGAGACGTTCAGCTGAGCAAGATTTCCAGCATTATCACTGTGACATACATGACGACGCAGAGGTCACGCAACACATGATCATGTATGAGTTTTACCTTCCTGCTGTAGCTGCGCTAAGAAAAGAGCCAAGTATGTGTCTGATATGAGCTCCGGACCGGTCAGCAGCGAGTTCAGATTAAACCACTAGATGAAGAGAGAGAGGCTGTAAACTCAACATCATCTCACACAGACTCAGACTAATGCTGCGGGTTAAACACGTACCTGCTGTCCCAGCTTACGCACCGTAAACCAGTGCTCCTTATAGTTACATATAAAGGCCTTCTCCTGTCTGAGAGCAAACATGAAGAGGATGAACGGTCACACAGTGGACAACAGGACTCAAGATAAAGCTTTCAGAAATACTCACATGGGATTGATCTGTAACTGCTGGTACTCTCTACTGTTGAAGAGAATGATCTCTAAACCCCAAACCCCCAGAGCGTTACTGATCACCTGCAAAACACAGTACATCCACTCAAGACACACCATCAAAACATCATCAAAACACACCATCAAGACACAACACATCCACTCAACACTAGGGCTGTATGAAATGGACAAAACCCTTCATTGTAGCTGTGATTCAGGTGTTGAAATATACACTAAGTAGACATTCAAAAGGCCCTTTTTACCGCCACACGTACTGCCGCGGCGGCGGTATAAAGTGCATGTGCAGCCTTTGACCGCTGAGTGGCGATTTAATCACAAGTTATCAAACAAGCGCATCAAAGCACATTTTCGCTAATAGACGTCAGTTTTGCCTCTCTGATGTGTAAGATGGCTTCAGTCAGGGAAAATGAAAGAAAAACACTGTAGTTAAAATATTTAATATATTTAATATTTAATATCCACAGACAAAGGTTGGTATTTATGAAGTTATGTGCATTTCTTAGGAATTCAAGCAGGATAAATGTCAAGCCTGTGCCTGAACCTGTGATTACATTTTCTCTAAGCTACATGGTATTAAAAGTGCTAGCCTATTTTAGGGGGGTAGGCTACATGGATTAATATGCAAAATGTCAACATTTTCATATATTATGCCTATATATTAATTTATATTTTCAATATAAATATATTTTTTCCTTTAATAACACAACATGCATTTTTGTTATTTGTTACATGTCCTTTAATTTATTGGGGAAAAAAACATTTGTCTGTAAACTGATTAAGAAATTGTTTAAACTTGAAGCACTGTATAATTTTGTTCCCATTATTTATGCCTAATTAGCCTAAAAAAAAGAAACAAATAGAATTGTACGATTAAATCTTTGAAACTCTAATAAATGGATGGATTAATAAACTGTCCTCACGATTAAACTCAAGTTCTTTCATTATCATCAACACAATACACACAATGTAAAAAAGAGCTTTAGTAATTGACAGCTTAAGTGATTTTAAAGGGAGCCGTCTTTACTTGCTTTTCTAGTAGTGCAATAGCATATGGCCTAAAAAAAAAAAAAAAACATTTAAACTGATTTTTAAATCAATATTTATAAATTTAAGACCTACAAAAGTAAAGCTTGGCGAGTCGAGCAACGAGCATTGCTACAGGTTGATTTTTGGCGGATGTGCTGTGCTTGTGTTCCCACGGTCGTCTTCATTTCGTCGGGTGAAACATCTCTCTCACTCACAGCAGAGTCTATGAGCAGCTGATACCAGAAACACGCTCCGCCTTCACTCCGTGAATAAAGGATTTCAGTATGTTTGAAATGTTATGTTCATAACACAGCATATAAAATAATAATAATAAAATAAAATAACAGGAGAGTTTCAAAGTGGCTTAAGCTATTTTGTGTAAACTTTTTTACCTATATCACATGCCAAACTAATAACATTGTAAGCATTAAATCTTTAATTGCTGCTTTCTGCTGTGAAAATTTTGTTTGTGATGAAAATAACATCTTTGTCAGTTATTTTATCTAAACAGATCGATTAACTTCAAGATTTCAAAATCAGAGAGCATGCTGATAATGTAGCACTGTAAGATTACATTTGTTTGAACGCTTATTGCGAAAGCGATTGAGTGTGAATATGTTTAAATCATGCTTTAACCCGAAAATAATCAGTAAAAGAAACAGACAAACTCTTAGCACCCCGCTCGACTCTGGCAGTCATTGTAACCTTTTGATCAAGCTATAGCTAAATATGTGTAACATGAATTCTTGCTGAATATACAGTTATATTATGGGCTGTTGGCATGAATTGTACTCGTGATGGAGCGCTCTTGGAGCGAGTGAAAACCACGACGCTCATAATCAAGTGTTTGTGCAAAAATGATTAAGGTGCATTAATGACAGGGAGGATATATTAAGATTTGATTATGTAAATTTAATATAAACATCTATTTAGTTGAATATAACAAACGAACGACTAGAACTAGAAAAATCTTAGGTGGGATCAGACCATTTTTTAGTCTATAACCAAAACAACAGTTCTATATAAACCGGTTCAGCAAGTGAAAGCCTCATAAGACATATGAAAGAGCAATTCACACCTTTATCTTGACCCCCACAAGCCATGAATAACTATCCAAAACCCAACCCCCTCCAGCTGAACAGAATTCGGTCTGTGTTTTGGCTCTGAAGAACACGGTGTGTTACTGGGCTGAAACATGCCTGCACTACACTTCATAATTTTCTCGCAGCCCATATTATTATTTTCACAAGACCATAATGATAAAAACAAATCATCAATTAATAATTAATCATTATTTTACAAATATCATTGTTATTTGTGATCGTGGATGTTTCCGGGAGGCTTTAAGACCAAGCAGAGTCCTCTGTTCCCGCCTCACAGCGCGCGGGTCTCCGAGGCTTCACTGTCTGCGGTTTGACTTTACTGAATCAGATTGAGCCGAACTTATTGATCATGAGCCCAACATTTAGCAAGCAGGAGAAGTCTAACGGAAGGAAGACGTATATCATTGAGCTAATGCTGTTAAAGAGAGAGAGAGAGAGAGAGAGAGAGAAACTAGTCTAGGGCTATTCTTAAACTTGGAGCTCATTATATTGAAGTACAAATCCAAACACCAGAGATGTTATGCATTTTATCAATAATGATATCTTATGAAAAGTGTTCATTTTATTTATTCACATGCTGTATGGTTGAAATAATATTTTAGTTCACAACTTTAAGTTCCGTTATTTAAAAAATGCTTTATTGGCTAATGTTTCATAAACGTTCAGTTATTAAGAATAAACATGATAACATATTATTAATTAATAAAAATATATATATTTTTTTTACTTGAATTTAAATACTATTAAACTAATTTAAAATTCGCAAGGAGTTTATAAGTAAAAAAGGATAAAATTTCACAGGGCATGTTAAATAGTCTAAATGAACTTGTGTTAATAATATAATTAGAACTAACGATATAATTCGATTTTTTTTTTTTAAATGAACAATTCCTGTATAAAATGGGACAGCAACCTTTATATCAAACATTTTTAAATCTTCCACAGCCGAGCATCGCGGGAGGCTGATCAAGTCATTTTCAGATGCAAAAAAAAAAAAAAAAAAAAAAAAACTGGATAGCCTATATTAGGCATAGGCTTTGCTCTGAAGTATAAAATTTTTACGGATTAATCGCCTAATTTCATTCGCTGCATGTCTTTATTTTTTATTTTTTAAACACGCTAAAAATAAATTAAGTTTGTCAGAGGAGAAAATATATAAGTCGTCTATAGTTTCATTTTGACGGATTCATCACCTATTCTCTGTTTGCTGCATGTTTTTTTTTTTTTTTAAACGATAAAAAATAAACCAGAGTTTGTGAGAGGAAAAATATAAGAAAGGTATAAGTAGGGATGAGTACTGAAACCCGGTATTAAACTGGCCCCGGGGCTAAATGATGAAAGACCGAATCAGTAAGATCTGACTCTATCGGTTCTGCTTTCTTTACTGGAACAAGGGGAAAAACATGTATATTTGCTTAATAATGTTATCGTGTTCATTTTATCTCACCAAATATTTCTAATGTGTGATTATATTAAGAAGTTTGTCTGTGAGATCTGCGAGATCTCTAATGCACGCCGCGGAGGCTGTCTGTCAGTCACACACACACACACACACACACACACACACACACACACACACACACACACACACACACACACACACACACACACACACACACACACACACACACACCACAACGAGCCCGGCGCACGCACACGCATTAACGTAAACTCCTGCTTAATAATAAAGAGTGACGATGGCGAAGAGATTTGCTTAATGTTATCGTGCACATTTTATCTCACCAAACATTTCTAATGTGCGATTATATTAAGACGTTCGTCTGATCTGCGATTTATAAAAATAATAAAACCTATATTTCCCACAAGACTAGTCATGTTTTTGTGGTTGTTTTAATTTAAACGTGTCTGCTTCTATTTTAGCCAATTTATTTTCAATAAACTAAAACAAAAATAATAATAACAAAAAGGAAAACGAATACAGCTCGTTATCAGACTGCAAAAAAAAAAAAAAAAAAAAGAAAATGAAAGAAGTCATGACAACACATTTTTAAAGGGACAATAAGTAACTTTTTAGGTATTTTATTATCTAAAATCAATATTTTTATTCATAAATATGCCCTCAATGGTGTACAAATACCTATGCCAATGTTTAAACTAATCCTTGTAAATGAAGAATTTATTATCTTTATATACATGGGACGGGTAGGTCGACGGAGGCTTCCATGTAGTTCCGCCATCTTGCAAAACTATAATAGCAGAGAGGGACAAAAAGTACTAAGCCAACGCGTTTCCACAACGCGTTTTCGGTCAGAGCCAGAAACGCAGGTGCAGAGCAGTGAGAGGCGCTTGAAACTGCACCGGCAAGTTTAAAAGTCTGGATTGCATTCTTATTATGGACCATACATATGCCGCGCCACAGGAGAAGAAAACATCAGCGCCAAAACAGTCAAAAATAGAACGTAAAAGGAAACGTGACCGTAGATTACAGAAAACAAGAGTTAATGTCGGGGAAGCTTTTTCTAGGTGGAAAGAGCTAATGCTGGATAAAGATTTCAAAAGAGACGCTGAAGTGGCCAGTTTTCTTCTCGACAGGTAAGTCAGTGTTACAGTCTATATTACAATATTTTTTTATATCTAACACTGCATATAATTCAGAAAATATAACGAATAAATTAGACATAACTACTAATTACAATATTTCATGTTTTCCACAGTCAGTAATTCATACTGTAACATTCGTTTGTTAGTTGTCATGTTGCTGTTTGTTTGAAATAACACACCTGTTCACCTGAAGGAAAACTCCACGAAGTGCTATTAGAAGACATCCTGTCAAAGCTTTTTGGTACATATCGCCTACCGTAGATGCAACGCGCATTTGAAAAAGCGAGGCGCTGGAGAGCAAAATTAGTTTGAATGCAAAATACAATTTCACCACTAGGTGGGAGTAATTCCTACTTAGTGTCCATTTAAGGTTGTCTATCAGTGGGCGGTTTCTCCATTAGGGCTACGCACCACCATAGGAAGGTGAGGGATTTTTTTTTATTTTACATTCAACCACGTGATACGCTAGCTTTCACTATTCTAGACTGTTTTTGCTGCCTCCAAATAGTCAAATCAGCGCCGAGTCGCGTTCTGTGTAGTACTGCCCCTTTTTCGGCGATTTCTGTCAAACTGTGAATCACACCGAGTGCTCCCATAGACTTCCATTCAAAGATCTTTTTTTTTTTCGAACTGCAGCCACTGCAATGCAATCTCAATGAGTTCCGGGAGGGTTCGCCCCAACGTGCTTTTGTCATCGTGCGTAACCTTAACTTGTGCAACGACTGGTGGGAACAGTGACATCCAATAATATTTAAAAACTATTTCGAATTTTTTTCGAGCTATGCAAATTCAGTTGTCAGCTGAACTTGATCGACATCACAGCGAACGTTACCTCAGCGTATATTAATTATATCATGTCACTGAAAGAAATACCATTCATTCATTGTAGCAATAAGGATAAATTGGCATTAAAGAATTAGGAAAACCAAGACCAAATTTAAACATCAAACATGTATCTACAAAGGGTGGGAAGTCGTATAAACAAGGATTTACTGCTGCATTTTGTTACATCACGAGAGCATGACGGACATTGCATGGACAACTACAGGTGTCACCGAAATGCATCATCTCTCGGAGAAGGTGAAAAAAACACGAAAGAGCAAAGATGCATATGGATAGTAGGGAGCAGTGTAATATAAATGAGTAATTTAAGTAAGCAGTGTAATGTAAGTGAGGAATGTGATATAAAGGAGCAGTGTAATATAAGAGTTGTGTAAACAGTGATTTATGTGACTTCAATTATTTCAATAATTACAATAATTTTTGTTTTTTTCAAGTTTTCGAGTATGGCTCTGTGTGACGTTAGATGGAGCAGAATTTCCTTACATGGGTCCTGAGGCACTTCTGCCGGAAGAGCGTGCTCCCGTATAGCAGAGCACTGAGAGCACAACAGACTTCACTGATCAGAGCGAGAGCGTCGCCAAATGTCACAAAAGAAGTGTGTTTTTGGTTGCCAGGGCAAGACAACCCTGCACAGATTACCAAAAGAAACAGCATTAAGGGACCAGTGGATGGAGTTTATTTTTACAGAGCATCATGCGATGTTGTCATCAAACTGCACTTTTCACATGTACAGCTTAAAAAAGACGACATAAAGTGGAACTTAGTCATTTTCCAAAACCGCTAAGCAAATATATACAGTTTCAGTACATACCACATAGAGACGTCGTTGCTGATGCTGCTCTTGTTAAATTTCAGCCTCTGGATCTGATTCTGGATCATAAATATACGGCTGAATCTGACTGTTAGCCATGGTTTGTTTTGGTTGGTTTTTTCCTCACGGTAATGTCACAGCTTCCAAACTCTCTCAACACAAAATCCTACTGGCGCTCGTGATTCTTTAGCTCCGCCCACACGTCACGCCTCCAGACGCTCGTGTTTTTCCGGGAAAGTCTGTACAGACTATCTTTCTCTTATGAATATAATAAAACTAAAGACTTTTTGGAGTTATGAAGGATGCAGTACTACTCTATAGGTACTCAAGATTAACAGGATATTGAGTGAAAACCAGCATTTCACCCCCCCTTTTAACATTCAAATCATTGGCGCCAGACTGATGTGAACGCAGCATAAGAGGTCGCTTTCAACGTCACTGGGTCTTATAGGCGTGTAGAATTGCTGGTATTTTCTGTCTAGCTTTCTAACCCTTTCTGTTCACATCTTTTGCGTCTTTTACAGCATACGGTGTGAACGCTCTGGCTCCTCACAGACGGAGTGTGTGAACCTGGAGTTATGTAGCATATGCCCGGTCTGCTCTGTTCTCGTACTGCATTTAGGCGCACTTCATTCTGATGGTTTCAGACAGCATACTGCGGGAGGTCGGGCCATGGAAAATCATGCTATAAAACGATTCAGAAATCGTGCACGCACAAATCATGATTTTATGACTATTTCTATTAATCACACAGCCCTACTCAAGACACAACGAAAACACAGCGCATGTGTTTATTCCATCACAACACTGCCAGATCTGTGCAGAAGATAGTCAACATGAAACTGATGCAACTCATGTGACGACAGACTCAGACCATCAGACTGGGAAATTAGGAAAAGCAAGCTATCTCAGAGGTGGAGCGAGTCTGTACAGTATGATGAAAGACAAACATGTTCTCATTCTTCAGAATATCAAGCACAAATAGACCAGAAACATGAATTAAGAAAGTGTACGTTTGCATTGCTCTCACCATGGCCACCTTCTCCAATTACCCACACTAGCCGTCTCAACAGTCCCAGGTCTTAAAAACAACAGAGCACAATGCCCTTAACACACACTAAATCTGCTCCGGAGCGCTATTTGAGGCTCTTGCATCATGTTTTTGATTAAATGATGGGATTTTTGCAGATCATGCAAAATGTTCTAATGTAAGATAAATATTAACAGTTAGATAAATATTAATAGTTAGACAGGTCATATTATTACTTAAAATTTGGTAGAAAAACTAAGTGTTGCACGTTTAATTGGTGCAAAGTTAGTAGTGGTGATATTTCATTTGTACAACATTTGCAACTGCATTTTAGCACTTAATTAGAGGCACCACTAATTAAATTGTGTCACATTATAGAGACTACTGAACAAACATTTAGCCAAGATTTGGTTTTAAATTGCAAAGTATTTAAAACTAAAGTAAATTGCATTTTTACAACACTATATAGATGTGTCCCATCAGTAATGAAAAGTATGGCACATAGTTGTGTTCTTTATCCTCACTTGGACACTAAGGCCAAATACAGGAAATAAATCATAGAAGTAGTCAAGTGCTCAAGTGACATCAAGTGTGGGTATTTGGACAAGGGGACGATCCTCCATTAAACTGCTTCACTGTGCCTCACCTGAATGGAAAAGAAGCCGCTGTCATCCATGTTTCCCGACGGTTGCTGAAGATGTGAGACCACAAGAGTATTAGGACAGTGATCGTGTGTAACGGTGAAATGATTGGTGTGTGGAGCACCTGCAGGAAGGTCCTGTACTCCTCGGTCTGCACGCCTCCTTCAGCCATGCGCACGCGCTCCTCCTCGTCCAGCTGCTGCGCGATGGAGGACAGCTCCACTGGACTGAAGTACTCTCCCTGCAGGAGGTTATTCAAGCAGTGCTGCGCACACAGAGAGCCCTCTTGCTGAACACACAGAGACAATGGCACTTTAAAAAAATATGTTTTTATTCAGTCATTGAATAAACTAATGCACATAATAAACAAACATAAAAAAAACAAAACAACAATAAATGTATCACCATTCTCAGGCCTGTGAACATACAATACACTGACAATCCAAAACAACTTTTACAATACATTGATTTAAGGAAAATAACTGCTTCTGATGTAACAGAATACGAGTCCCAAATCTTGTGAAATTGTCCAGTGTTGTCTTAACCCTCTGGGCCTTTTCTGTCCTTTTTGACCCGAAAATAAAAATTATTTTGAAATGTAAAAAAACGTGGCTTCATCGGAATGAGATGACACTTGGACATTTGTCTCATTTGCTATGTGAACACACAAAAACATCAGGCATGATTCAGATATGTTAAGGTGTGTGTGTGTGTGGGGGGGGGGGGGGGGGGTCCACAGCAATCAAGAATCAGAATGAATCAGAATCAGAATCAGAATGAGCTTTATTGCCAGGTATGTTTACACATACGAGGAATTTGTTTTCGTGACAGAAGCTCCGCAGTACAATAGAATGACAGTGACAGAACATAAAACACATAATAAAAGAATAAAAAATACAAATATGTAGACAGTGAATGACAATATACAAATGACAATTGTAGGCAGGTATATTACAAGTGAAGTTATGTATGTACATATATATTGTGTGCAAAATTTAAGTGTATACTAAGTATGTGTGTTAGATAAATAAAGTGTGTGTGTATATAAATATAAAGTGTAGTGTGTTCGCCATTATTGTCAGCTGTTCATAAGATGGATTGCCTGAGGGAAGAAACTGGTCCTGTGTCTGGTCGTTCTAGTGCTCAGTGCTCTGTAGCGTCGACCAGATGGCAACAGTTCAAAGAGGGAGTGTGCTGGATGTGAGGGGTCCAGAGTGATTTTAACAGCCCTTTTTCTCACTCTGGATAAGTACAGTTCTTGAATAGATGGGAGAGTTGTACCGATGATTCGCTCAGCAGTCCGGACTACTCTCTGTAGTCTTCTGAGGTCAGATTTAGAAGCTGAGCTGAACCAGACAGTTACTGAAGTGCAGAGGATGGATTCAATGATGGTGGAGTAGAACTGTTTCAGCAGCTCCTGTGGCAGGTTAAACTTCCTCAGCTGGCGAAGGAAGTACAACCTCTGCTGGGCCTTTTTAACAATGGAGTCAATGTGAATGTCCCACTTCAGGTCCTGAGAGATGGTGGTTCCCAGGAACCTGAATGACTCCACTGCAGTCACAGTGCTGTTCATGATGGTGAGTGGGGGGAGTGCAGGGGGGTTTCTCCTGAAGTCCACGATCATCTCCACTGTTTTGAGCGTGTTAAGCTCCAGGTTGTTGAGACTGCACCAGACAGCCAGCTCTTTTACCTCCTGTCTGTAAGCAGACTCGTCACCGTCCTGGATGAGGCCGATGAGTGTGGTGTCATCTGCAAACTTCAGGAGCTTGACAGAGAGGTCCTTAGATGTGCAATCATTAGTGTACAGGGAGAAGAGCAGTGGGGAGAGAACGCAGCCCTGGGGAGCTCCGGTGCTGATTGTACGGGTGCTGGATGTGTATTTTCCCAGCCTCACTAGCTGCTGCCTGTCTGTCAGGAAGCTGTTGATCCACTGGCAGATGGAGGTGGGCACGGAGAGCTGATTTAGTTTGGGCAGGAGGAGGTTTGGGATGATCGTGTTGAAGGCCGAGCTGAAGTCCACAAACAGGATCCTCACATAAGTCCCCGGTCTGTCTAGGTGTTGCAGAACATAATGCAGTCCAATGTTTACTGCATCGTCCACAGACCTGTTTGCTCTGTAGGCAAACTGAAGAGGATCCAGCAAGGGCCCAGTGATGTCCTTCAGGTGGGCCAGCACCAGTTTTTCAAATGACTTCATGACTACAGACGTTAGAGCCACAGGCCTGTAGTCATTTAGTCCTGTAATTTTGGGTTTCTTAGGGATGGGGATGATGGTGGAACGTTTGAGGCATGAGGGGACTTCGCACAGCTCCAGCGATCTGTTGAAGATCTGGGTGAAGATGGGGGCCAGCTGGTCAGCACAGGATTTCAGACAGGCTGGTGTAACACAATCTGGGCCTGGTGCTTTTTTCCTTTTCTGCTTCCGGAAGACCTGGCGCACCGCATCCTCGCTGATCTGAATTGCAGGTGTGGGGGAGAGGGGGGATGCAGGAGGTGAGAATGGTGAGAGTGCTTGATTGGAGAAGTGTTCAGGATGGGATTCAGGAGCTGTTAATGGTGAGAACGGTAGTTTGGAGAGGCATTCAGGGCTGGATGCAGGAGTTGTGAATGGTGTGAATGGTTGTGTGGGGTGGCGTTCAGGGCAGGTGATGGGTGTTCTTTCAAACCTGCAGTAAAACTCGTTCAGATCGTCTGCCAGTCGTTGATTCTCTACAGTGCTAGGGGGTGGTGACTTGTAATTGGTGATCTTCTTTAGACTTTTCCACACTGATGCGGAGTCGTTGGAAGTGAACTGAGTCCTTATTTTTTCAGAATAATTCCTCTTTGCCACTTTGATCTCCTTTTCCAATGTGTATTTAGCCTGTTTATACAAGACATTGTCCCCCTTCACGTAAGCATCTTCTTTGGCCTGACGGAGCTGTCTGAGTTTTGCAGTGAACCACGGTTTGTCATTATTGTAAATTAGTTGAGTCTTTGTAGGAATACACATATCCTCACAGAAACTGATATATGATGTTACGGTCTCTGTGAGTTCATCCAGATCGGTGGCAGCAGCTTCAAAAACACTCCAATCAGTGAGGTCAAAACAAGATTGTAAATCCTGCTCTGCTTCATTAGTCCATCTTTTTACAGTCCTTGATACAGGTTTAGCTGATTTTAGTTTCTGCCTGTAGGACGGTATAAGATGAACCAGAAGGTGATCAGAACGTTCCAAAGCACCTCGTGGAACAGAGTGAAATGCATCCTTTATTGTGGTTTAACAGTGATCCAATATATTACTGTCTCTGGTGGGACAAGTAACATGCTGTCTGTATTTTGGCAGTTCACGGGACAGATTGGCTTTATTAAAGTCCCCGAGAATGATTAAAACAGAGTCCGGGTGTTGTTGTTCTGTCTCTGTAATCTGATCAGCGAGTTTCTGTAAATCTGAGCTCACATGCGCTTGAGGATGGATGTAAACACTGACCAGAATGAACGAGTGAAACTCCCGCGGCGAATAGAACGGCTTGCAGTTAATGAAGAGTGTTTCGAGATTTGAGCAGCACGTCTTCTTTAACACAGTTACATCTGTACACCACCGTTCATTGATGTAAAAGCATGTCCCGCCGCCGCGCGATTTCCCAGTGGATTCTGATTCGCGATCCGCTCTGAACAGCTGAAAGTCCGGCAGATGGAGCGCGCTGTCCGGTATGGTGTCATTCAGCCAGGTTTCCGTGAAACACAGAGCAGCAGAGTGTGTGAAATCCTTATTTGTCCGAGAGAGCAGAAGGAGTTCGTCCGTTTTGTTGGGTAGAGAGCGGAGATTTGCCAGATGGATGCTAGGCAACGGCGTTCGAAATCCGCGCTTCCTGAGTCTGACGAGCGCTCCCGCTCGCTTCCCCCGTCTGCGCGTCCTGAAGCGCTTGATCAGCGCCGCCGCTCCTCCGATAACAACGTTCACTAAAACATCTGAATAATTGAAATCCGGAAAAACATCTTGTGGTGCATTCTGCCGAATGTTCAGCAGTTCTTCCCTGGTGAAACTGATGGCAGGAATATAACTAAAGACAGGACAAACTAACAAAAACACAAAAACATATGCGGAGCTCGTCACGGAGGCAGCCATCCTGTATCGGCGCCAGCGATCACATGGGGTGACTCTCTAAAATATCAAGAGTGCAAAGTTACCTTACACACTCACACACACACACAAACACTCACACTCTCTCTCGCACACACACACACACACACACACACACAAACACTCACACTAACACTCTCTCTCGCACACACACACACACTCACACACACACACACTCACACTCTCTATCACCAACACACACACTCACACACACACACACACACACAGACACACACACACAGACACACAGACACGCGCACACACACACACACACACACACACTCAGACACACACTCACACACACACACACACACACACACTCAGACACGCAAGCACACACACACATACACACACATTTATCTAGCCAAACATATCTAAACGTCCTTAGAATGTCTAAATCTATATCTTAAAGTAAAACCTAATAAAATTAGGAAATTATGTCTAACAAACGCTGGGAATCCAAATATCTCTGTATGGATGTATACAGGAACTACACAGAAGTTTACATGACACCAGATGGCACAATTCTACATGTTTACAGTCTGTTTTAACATGAAAGATTGCATTTATTGAACAAATAAATAAAGAAAAAATATATATTAACTTTAATTTAAAATGTGTTAATTAAAATGTATAAATACTGCATAGTATCATAAAATCCCTCAAAATACAAAATAATAATAAAAAAACATTATTAAACTAAATTTTATTAGACCGATGTTCTGGAAAAGAAAAAAAAAAGTTATATTTCAAGGCTTCTGTCATTTTTGACCATGAAGGAGCCAAGTGTGACCACTGAACGAAGATGAGTTCACTTTCACAGAAGAGGACGACATGGGGTGAGTACATTATCAGGAAATTTTCATTAGAAAGTGAACTAATGCTTTAAGAAGTATGTGGTTCGTTCCAGAAGTATAGAGTAGATATCAGTGTCCCCAGCCCTAGTTTGGCAGCACGAGGGTTAACCTTTATCAGCTTCCCGGCTCTTATCAAACAATACCACATACCCATTTCTGTTGAGCACCCTTCATTGAACATGTTTAATTATAATGTCCTCATATAATCCAGGTTTACATTGAAAACTTCACACCAGAATGCCTGTATGTCATGACAGAAAATAAAACTATGAGGCAAGTCATCCTGATTTATCACAAAGAGGGGAGACAGTGGGGAAATCGTGTAATTTCTGTCTTGTTTTTGAAAAGTGTAATCTATGTAAGACATTAAACAGAATGAGGCATTGACCGACTGTTTATCAATATATTCTCCAAACCATTTATTCCTCTCTGATCGACCCTCCATAACAGTATCACTTACTAACCATAGTTATTACTTCAGTTCTTGATCTGACAGTCAATCCACTGATGGCTCTGCACCAGAACATCCCATAATAACTACAGTGTTAGTCATGTGACTATCATTCATTCAGTGCCACGGTACCATGGTACATGTTTGTGAACGCAGTTACTGTGATGTTAATAGAAACACAACCAGAAGCGGAACACGAGAATGATGAGAGCGACAGTAAACAAACATCTCAGTCCATGTCTGATTGAGAAACCTTCATATAAACACGGCTGAACACATGCGTGTTCACATAAGATGACACGCAGCAGACACATCTCTCATTTATGGGTGATGCACATGTGAGAAATATAAACATAAGTCATAAATATTATTCATAAAAAACCGATTCTTACTTTTTCGTGGAAAATAGACTCCATGTTTGAAAGTGTGAATGACGGAAGAGCCGGAAACAACGACGCGTCAAAACATGTCAAAGTAAAAGTCACCCGAAACACAAACACAAATCAAATGAAATCGCTGGAACAATTTACAAATTAGAATTATACTGCATTGTTTATTAAATCATTATGAAATAATAACTGATTGTTTTTTTATTGTAGGCTAATCGTACAGTTATTGACAGTGGTAGAAGGGCATTCTGGAAATGTCCATATTTCTGTCCCTAGCAGTTACAGAAATCTTACAGTTGAAAAGCACATTAGGGTTAGAATTTGTTATTTGAGCAATTACACCTTCTTGAGCAATCAGTGTGATAATATTTGTTTTTAATTAAGTATAAAGAATTCCAAGAGCCACAAAACTGTTCGTCCCCACAGCCATGTACAGAGGGAAAGTGCTTTATGTTGACCTCAAAAACAGGGTTTTCTAACATTTAAAATACAATAATATATTCATAACTATCAAATATATGATTTAAATTACAAAAAAGGAGTCGTGTCACTGATGTAATCATTTAACAGAAATAAAAGTAATGTATTTTGAAATAAAATAATCACACTGATGACGACATTTGACTTCCTTCCTTCCATTTCCTGATGATCGAAGTTTTTTTTTTTTTTTATTAAATGAAAATAATTACAAACATACAAGGCATTAACCAGTTAAGCATCTCGTATACTACAGTAAAGATTGAGCAGAATCAGCAATAAAAAATAAATAAATAAATAAAATAAATAAGTTAAAAAAAAAACATAACAAAAAAAAAAAAAAAAAAAAAAAAAAAAACTTAACGGGGCCATTTCAAATTAACTTAAATGTTTCAAGTAAAGTAAATAATTTATGGGCTTTCCTTTCCTCCACAAGTTTAATAGATTTACTTAGAAGACTCAACTCATTCCTCCAATGAGTCAAAATAGGTTTGATTTTATAATACCTGCATTTATGAATGAAAAACTTACCAAATAAAAAAAGAGAATTAAGTACAAAATCCACATTCTTATTTTCATCAAAAACACCAAAAATAATTGTCTTCACAGATAAAGACAATACAATTTCCCTGGACATTAGCCAGCTCTGCATTTCTCTCCACAAAAATTGGACTGGGTCACAGTAAAAAAAAGGTGTTCTAACGATTCAATGTTTTCGACACAGAAGACACAATTATTTAGATCGAAATTGAATCTCAATCTCAAGAATTCGTTTGTTGGGTAAATTTCATTTAAGATTTTGAAGTTGACTTCTTTTACTTTAGGTGGGAGTGGAAATGAAATGTAATTTTTCCTTATTTTCTTAATTGTTTCCATTTCAAAGTCCTTAAGTATGTAAAACCTTTTTACTGGATTGGGATAATATTTTTTAATCAGAAGATTCTTAATAACTTTGTTGTTGCATTTAAAATCACAAAAATCCAAACTTCAATGCAGAACTGACTAAGGACAGGGGAGACGGCAGAGTATCGAGTGTCTTCTCTAACCATTGCTCTCATAATACTGTCATGACCATTCTGTCATAATACTTAACATTACATTGAAGTTGGTATTTTTTACAGAATTCCTCATGTTGTAACATGTTTCCAGTCTCATCCATAAAATGTGCAACAGCCCAAATGCCCTTGGATCTCCATTCCTCTATATACACAGATTTTCTGCTGAGCCGTATGTACCTGTTTTTCCAAACTGGAGTATTATGTGGCGTAAAATTATGGTTATAGACTAATTTCCAATAGAGAAGTACTTGCTGATGGAAAGCAGAGAGTTTAATCGGTAATGAGCTACATTCAAAGTCACAGCGCAGGAGAAAGTCTATCCCACCCATTTTTTTAAAAATCATATTCGGGACAGTGAACCAAAATGAATTTCTATTTGTCAGATAAGACTTTAACCACTTCAGCTTCAGGACACCATTCATAATATCAAAATCAATCGCATTCAACCCCCCGTCCTCATAGTTTTTAACCAAATCAATCTTTCTTATATACTGACATCTATTCCTCCATATGAATTAAAAATTAACAGTGTTTATCTTTTTAATCATTCTTGTTGAGATGGGTAATGAGAAAGCCGGGTAAATAAGTCTAGACAAACTATCCATTTTCGATAATAACACTCTCCCAAAAATTGAGACATCCCTCTGCAGCCACCTATTGAGAATAGACTTACATTTGTCCACATTGTTACACACATTCATATTTTCAGTTGTTGCTTTATCTTTAGAGATAATAATCCCTAAATATTTAACTTCCTTTTTAATCTCTATGTTGTATAAGGAATGCGAATGATAATCATGTAATGCCAGAATTTCACATTTATTCATATTCAGCTGCAAACCAGATGCTTAAATTGGTTAATAAATTGCAGTGCTACGGGAATTTGCACTTCATTTTTTAGGAATAAAGTTGTGTCATCTGCTAGCTGACTTATTATAATTTGTCTGTCCATCATATTTAGACCTTCAATATGACTGGTTTTAATTAAAATAGCTAAAATTTCAGCGACCATTATGAACAGTAATGGTGCACACCCCTGTCTAATTTCCTTCCTAATCTCAAATCTAGAACAAGTGCCATATCCTAAAGCAACAGAGCTATTAATTCCATTATATAACATTCCAATCATATCTATAAATTTTCTTCCAAAACCAAAATAATCTAAAGTCTTTAAAATAAAAGAGTGTTCAACGGAATCGAATGCTTTTTAAAAGTCTAGAAATAAAATAAACCCCCTTTCTTGAACCATCTGATTATAATCAAGCAAATCTAATACAAGTCTAATATTATTATGAATAAGCCTTCCTTTCAGAAAGCCAGATTGTGTCTCACTAATTATAGACTGATGATCGAAGTCCATGTGAAGCAGGTGGCAAGGAACTCGACCGGAAGTTGAAGTCGGGTGGGGGCTGCCATCTTTTAGCAGAACTTCACTTGCGTTAGCATTCCCATTGACTCCCATTCATTTTGGCGTCACTTTGACAGCGAATAACTTTACATCTGAGGCGTTTGAAGACTCCATTTGTCCATTATTTATTTCTAAAGATGTATAAATGTATAAAGGGCTCCATTACCTTCTATGTTACATTATGGCCCCGTAGAAACAGTTTTTGTAAAAATAGGCTAACGATTGCGTCA
This sequence comes from Carassius gibelio, assembly GCF_023724105.1. Classification (NCBI taxonomy): domain Eukaryota; kingdom Metazoa; phylum Chordata; class Actinopteri; order Cypriniformes; family Cyprinidae; genus Carassius; species Carassius gibelio. The sequence goes on along the minus strand of NC_068412.1, from coordinate 2,882,809 downwards.
TAGCCACTCGGCTCTCTGTCGCATTACCGTGCAGACAGGAGGAGAAGCTCGCAGGCAATTAACTTAATATGGCGTACTGGCGTTACATTTTAAAATACTATACAAAATAATTAATCAGAATACTTACTCCTGCTCACTCACGACAAAGAACTCCCCGCTCAAGCTCGCCGTCTCTGCAAGATTAACGATGGCAGTTTGCACGCACAGCTACTAGAAGATTTACATCTGTCAGACAGGTTGCTGACGTCATCAAGCTTCGTTTGAGTCTGCGCGTCAGAAACGGAAGTGCTAAAAAACGCTAAAAATGGGCTTCACTTGTCTCAGTTGAGTTCCAATGGGGTCGCTGTGTCCATTTCTTTTACTGTCTATGATGTGAAGTCACCTCTCTTTTCGGTTATAAGAAATGTTCTCATTTATCTCATGATTTCATTTGAAGCTTTAAGTGGAAGTCACTGGTATGACCTTCTTATTGTTAGGGAATTGTAAAAAACTAGAATACAAATTGATTAAACTACTTAATTTAGTGAGTATACCCTGATTGACAACATGTGGTTTGATACCTTGTAGCAGGCATTTTTCCACGAAAATTGTCACTGTAAAGATCAGTTTGTTTATTTTCTCAATTTAGTCTCATGTAATAATTATAGCTGAAGAACAAGGATCTTTGGTCTTATGGATATGTCACTGGTGATTCATTGTGTCATGGGTGTTATGTGTTTTTTATTCTGTCACATTAAATAAAATAACGCACACCTTGCATGATAATAATTTTCCATCCATTGAATTCTGCTTCACCCAGGAGTTAAGTGTTAAAGGGTTGCATCATTACTTGTTTGTAACTGTTTATTTATTTATTTTATTAACAATTTATTTTCATTGTTATAGCAAATAAATGGTTGCGCAAATGATCTAACATAATTAAATCACACTTTTAACAAACCTGATTAAAACATAACCTCCTTATTTGTTGCATTATAATAATAATAATAATTATTATTATTATTATTATTATTATTATTATTATTATTATTATTAATCTGTAACTCTGACTATGTGCTGAAAAAAATCGGACACGGGAAACACGGGTCTAAACCGAGCGGCAACCTCCCGCTCTCTCTCGTGAAGCCAATAAGGAAGTGACTAAAACTGCAATTCATCGACTGGCCGCTTGAGGCTGGCTGCAGAAGAGAGTCAGTCCCATAGACTCCCCATGTTAAAATGCCCAACTTTACAGCAGAAAAAAACATGTTTACAGCCTGGTTCAAAAAATGATTTTGGTCTATATTGCTAATTTTGCCCTTCATGACAACGGTGAGGGGGTGAATTTTTTTATAACTCATCCGTTTAAATTATATTAAGCCTTAAAGTTCTGCATAATTAAGGGCGTGGCCACTTGAGTGACAGGTGGATTGCTGCTGCTAACAATGCCGTCGCACTATGTGGTCCTCCGTCCAGCGACGTGGGCCGGTGGCACTGGACCCACTCGGCCATCTTCTTGGGTAGGCGAGCGACGAACTGCTCCAGCACCACCAGGTCAATGACATGCTCCACGTCACTACCTTCGGCCAGTAGCCACTTGCGGCAGGAGTCCCGGAGCTGTTGGGCCATCGTGAAGGGCCGACAGGCTTCCCCCAAGTCCAGGGACCTGAAGCGTTGGCGATGTTGCTCGGGGGACCGGCCGACCCGCTGGATGATGGCCCTCTTGAGGTCGTCGAAGTCCAGGAGTTTCGCCACCGGGAGCTGTTGCACGGCCCCCTGGGCTTCGCAGGAGAGCAGGGGGATGAGGCGCACCGTCCACTGCTCGCGGGACCAGCCGCATGCTTCCGCCGATTTCTGGAACAGCTCCAGGAACGCTTCCGGATCATCCTGGGGCGCCATCTTGTGCATCGGCAGATGCATGGGCGCAGCGGGCGGCGCGGCGCGAACCTCCCGATCGATCCAGCTCTGGAACCTCTCGCGGTCCTCCTGCTGGGCCTGGACAATGGCCTGGAACCGCCTCTCCTGGTCGGTCCTCAAGTCCAGCAGAGCCTGGTGTTGTTCGCGGTGCAGGACCGCGAGGGAGGCGATGATGTCCGCAAGCGGCGACGAGGAAGGGCTTTGCATGGCGGAGGCGGTCCTTCTTCCATCCCGGCTTTCGGCACCAGTGTAAATGAGTTCAGAGGTTGAAAGTAAGAGGACTAGGGGTCGGATTTACTGCTGACGATTTTAATTAAACAAAACATAAAACAAAGATGGTGCCTCTCGCACCATAGACAGAAAACTCAGTCCGGTATGCATGCCGTTCACGCTCGTCAGCAGCGGGTCTCTTTCGTTTCTCCTGGCGTTAAATACTCTCTCCACGATAATTACTGAAACAAGAGACAGGTGTTGATTATTTCCGTTCAGCCCGCTCACTCAACGTTCATCTCCCAATTCTCTCTCCGGCTGCAGACTTCCCTAAACCATGCCTCCGCCTCCACAAACCACAAATAAGTAAATATTATAATATATTAAAACTGTTCTTATGAATATTCATGAGATGATACAACATATTATAAATTATTTCTGTCTAGCTTGTACTTATTTATACCATGCTTGAAACTTAGTATGACGAGCACTTCCTGTGTCTATTTGCCTCTTTAAGATGGATCACTTGATGTATTCCCCAATTGTAAGTCGCTTCAGATAAAAGCGTCTGCTAAATTAATAAATGTAAATGTAAATGAATGATTGGAAAGCTAAGTTCTAGGGCCTCTTAAAAGGGAAGTCTAGCCCACACACAGTCACCCAGGTGGGCATGAAACTTCACTGATGACTGCTACTCTAGTAATTGACCATTCTTATTAGCCACTAAGGCTGAGTTCCAGGGTCTCTTTTTAGGGGTATCTAAGCATCATAGCCTAACCCTGGCGGACACAATAGCCTAAGTGGTCATCTTCAGCCTCTTTCTGTCTAGAAAACTTTCTCTGTCTGCTCAGTTTGGACTTCTATTCTTAGACATACTTCACCAGCAACCCTGGACAGCAGGGGTTTGTGCTAGCCTACCATCCCTACTATCTCCTCTTGTCTTCCACTACTCCACCACTTTTCTGGACAGTTTGTTTATATTGCTTGATTAATTCCTGTTGAACATCTAGAATATGTTCCTTAAAGGAGGAGCTCTGTCAAACTGGTTTGCCTGGTTGCTGTTCCTGTTTCCCAAGAGATCAGTTTAATTTGTTTTCAGCTGTGTCTCCTTCACCCGTGTATATAAGCCTTTATGTTTCCAGTGTTCATTGTCTGTTGTTTATCCACTGTTGGATGTATCATTTGTGTTCTCAGTTCTGTTATATATATATATATATATATATATATATATATATATATATATATATATATATATATATATATATATATATATATGAAAGGGCAAATAGCATCTCAGGAACCACACTTCAGTGGTTTGAGTATTACCTATCAGATAGGTCCTTCAAATTATCTTGGAGAGGTGAGGTGTCCAAGTCACAACATCTAACTACTGGAGTGCCTCAGGGCTCAGTTCTTGGACCACTTCTCTTCTCTGTCTACATGGCATCATTAGGTTATGTTATTCAGAAACATGGCTTTTCATACCACTAATATTATGATGACACTCAGGTAGAGCCTCTCATCAACATCAAGAAGATCAAGCCCTTTCTTTGGGAACATGCTGCACAACTCCTTGTTCAAGCTCTTGTTCTGTCCAGGCTGGACTATTGCAATGCCCTCTTGGCAGGTCTTCAAGACAATTCTATCAAACCTTTACAATTCATTCAGAACGCGGCAGCAAGATTAATTTTTAATGAGCCAAAAAGAATACAGGTTACACCTCTGTTTATCAATTTGCACTGGCTTCCAATAGCTGCTCGCATAAAATTCAAGGCGTTGATGTTTGCCTACAAAACTACCACTGGATCTGCACCCATTTACCTAAATTCGTTACTTCAGACTTATGTGCCCTCTAGAAGCTTGCGTTCTGCAAGTGAACGTCGCTTGATTGTGCCATCCCAAAGAAGCACAAAGTCAATTTTGCGGACTTTTAAATTAAATGTTCCTCCTGGTGGAATGACCTGCACAACTCAATCCGAGCAGCTGAGTCCTTAGCCATCTTCAAGAATCGGCTTAATAACCATCTCTTCCATCTTTATTTGACCCTCGAACTTTAACATTCACTATTCTACACTATCTAATTCTATTCTTTAAAAAAATCTAACTACCTTTATAATATTTTTGTATTCTATTTTCTTTTAATTTATTATGCAATTGTGTGTGTGTGTGTGTGTCTGTGTGTGTGTGTGTGTGTGTGTATATATATATATATATATATATATATATATATATATATATATATAAAAGACCTCTAACACTAGCTTGCTCTATTCTTTTTCTATTCTATCTGTTTTCTTTTTATTTATTATATTATTTAAAAGCCCTTGCTACGTGTACTGTGTTAAGCTAACTGAGACTTGTTATTGCTTCCACTGTCCTCATTTGTAAGTCGCTTTGGATAAAAGCGTCTGCTAAATGAATAAATGTAAATGTAAATGTATGTATGTATAAACACACACACACACCCACACACCCACACACACACACACACACACACACACACACACACACACACACATATATATATATATATATATATATATATATATATATACAGGATTTGGCACCTGCCCACACTGCCATAAGCACCAAAAGTTGGTTAAATGACCATGGTGTTGGTGTGCTTGACTGGCCAACAAACTCACCAGACCTGAACCCCAGAGAGAATCTATGGGCTATTGTCAAGAGGAAAATGAGAAACAAGAGATCAAACAAAGCAGATGAGCTGAAGGCCACTGTCAAAGAAACCTGGGCTTCCAAACCACCTCAATGAGCGACACCTGCCCCACTCACCGGTCTCGAGTCCCACAGAGGAGATTGGAAGGATACAAAAGAGGAGCTACGACAGTGAAGGACGAGAGAGAACCAGACCTGGATTTTATTTTGTGTTTAGGTTTTGTTTGTGTGTGGCAGTTGTCCGTGAGGGGCTTTCGCACTGTTTTGTGTATATTTAGTTATTAAAGTTTCATGCAAATGTCCGCCGATTCCCGCCTCCTTCTTCCAGTGATTATGAAGTTTTTATATTATTTTATATTGTTACAAACATACTTTTCAGAAGGCCATCAATTCACTAAAACATTTTTTTTTATTGGTCTTATGAAGTATTCTAATTTGTTGAGTGAATTGATGGGTTTTTTGTTAAATGTGAGCCAAAATCATCAGAATTAAAGGAACCAAAGACTTAAACTACTTCAGTCTTTGTGAATTTAATTTATTTAATAAACGATTTTCACAATTTGACTTGAATTACTGAAATAAATGAACTTTTCCTCAACATTCTAATTTATTGAGACGCACCTGTATAGTATATGTACTACATAGTAATGTATATAGTAATTATATAGCAAGTACAGTATACAGTATGCTTTATCCAGTGTATGGGTTCCCTCAGCCTCAACCCTAACTCTGCTAGATCAATCCACAAAAGCAATATGTGCTGTCAGGTCACATACTTAGTATTTATATGTTAAGAGAAAAACAAACAAACAAAAAAAACACTATTTTATATTTTCTATAATTGAAAATGACTTGAAAACCACAAAAATATGATGACTTCATGTTGAATGTCAACTGTCAGACAGAAAATCTGATGGTGTTGAAAAATTTGACATTTCTTTCACAGAACATGCGTCATTAAAAACAACCTTGCTTTGATATATTTTATATATTTGAGATATTATTAAGTGCTGCTTTTGATAAAACAAGCTCTTTTTCATCCTTATTTTTTTTTTCATTTAACCGCATATAATTGAACCCTTATCTGTGGACACACTGTTTTAAATGTAGTGAGAAGACAATACATTTCAGAAATTTTATATAATAATGATCTAATTAAATTGAAGGTGATAATTGTGTTAAATACATTCTATTATTAATCCCTTATAATATTTACAATTGAAGATATTTTTAAACCTAATAGCAGTTACTGGAGATGTTTTGTCCCATGTCTTAAGAATCAGTGGCTGTCTAAAACACACTCTGAAGGTTTGTCTTTGAGGATCATTGATCAGAAAATGAAGAAATCCGAGCTGGTGCTGTGATCTTATCTCCCTTACTCAATTTCTGATCAAGTGAAGTTCGGTTTATTTGAATAGCGCTTTTCACAATACACATCGCTTCAAAGCAGCTTTACAGATTATAGCTGACACAGATATTGTGGTATGTACTAATAATGTATGTGAAAAATAATTACTTATTTTATGATGTAAATCCATAATCCTTTTTTAGTGCTTTAGTCGCCCAGTGAACAAAACAAAGGCAAAAACAATATAAAAACAATCGAAATTTTGGTGTTATACAGGAGGAAAAATGCTTTGGGAGACACCAGCCTACACTAAATAATTAATCACTGAGTTATGACAGTCACTTGGAACAGAGTGTGATTGTGCTCATCAGATATATAGTGGGAGCATCAAAACATCCGACTGGATCCTGAAGGATCTGGGGCCAAAATCCCACAGGTGAGAAAGAAAACAAAAAGACGTAGATGCCACTGGTTTCTTAATTTAGTGATACTGTTATAAAATGCTTCTCAGCTCATAAAGTGGCTTTGTTGAGAAAGAGGAGTGCCTGAGTTTGCCACTCTGTTGACTAAACCATTAAAGTCTACTCAATGACTCTTCCATTACTTTTCTCTGTGATGATGCTCAGGATTATCACATGCTTTTTCATTTCATAATTCCACAGCAACTGCTCTGCCATTATTTTCTTCTGCCTCCCATGCATCAGTCCTTGCAATTACTAGATGTAAATTACAGCTACCCATTTATCCAGAGTTTTGAGATTGTAATAGTGATGTTCCTGTGGCTCAGTGACCACTGTGTCAGCAGCGCAAAGGGTCGTGGGTTCAATTCCCAGGAAACACACATACTGATACAAAAAAAAGCCCTAATGCACTGTAAGTCACTTTGATAAAAGTATCTGCCAAATGCAATTTAAAATGGTCAGTTTAATGACAAAAATATGCTACTTTCTTTTTATCAAAAAACTGTTTTACTGGAGACACACGTCTCAGCTGTGTTTCAGAGGCTCGGGTGTCTCTCTCATCAACGTCATCTGTCTGTCTGTCTGTCTCTCTGTCTGTCTGTCTGTCTGTCTGTTTGTCTGCGCTGCATCCTCTCGACTGACCTCGTCAGAGGAATGCAGAGCACAGTATCATTAGGAGAATTGGTTTGGGGCGGTGCATCACGAGCAGAGCCCATCCACCACTGGAGGGATCAAATCTGTGCCATCTGACGCTCAAGGATTTATGGGTTTAGTCGAAATTGCTTTTCCCAGTGTGGAGATTAAGCTGCGTGTGATGTTAACAGGACAGACATCCGTGTTCGTTCAAGCTGCGCCACTAAAGAAAGGACTGAGGCTGGCTCCGGCTGCAGAGCGTGGAGGATGTGAACACTGAACAGGGATATGAGCACCATGCAGCTGGAGACTGTGTTTGTGTTCTTCTGCGTCTGTCTGGTGGGCGCCACCGGAAGAACGGCCCACAAAAGAGGTCACAGACCGGAGCCCTACAAGCAAAGCAGGTAATAATCCTGTTGTGAACGTGGCCTGTCGAGTGCAAAGGAATGAAATCAACTCTGATGGGAAATAGAGTTGTACTTTTTTCCACCAATGAATAGAGCAGAGAAAACAGATAAGTCTCTGAAAATGAGGATGTTTTGTTGTGAGTTTAAATTTGATGATATTCTTTCTGCCTGCTTGTTTAATGAAGGACTTCATATCAGTATCTGAAGCTTCTCTTTCATTCTTGTGAGTCGTACTCTTCTCATGTGTCCAGAATCATCCCTTAAGAGCTGTTAATCAGACAGCATATGGTGATTAACTGGGAGTTTCTCATCAGTGATCCTCGTCTAGTAGCTGTAAACCATTCAACTTGGTTTGATACCAAAGCTTCAAGCAGTTTCTTTTAAAACATCCTCGTCTCAGTCAAATGTGTCTCACTTTACACACACTTCTAAAAATAACGGTTCCAAAAGGGGGTTTTGCAGTGATGCCATAGAAAAACTATTTTTTTGTCTCCCCACCCTTCAAAATCGCTTAAGTGAGCAGTTCTTAAAAGACACATTATTTTCTTCATGTGAAGAACATCTAAAAAACATTTTCCACTATAAAGATCCGTTTGTGTAAGGGAAGGTTTCTGTGGATGTTCATAGACCCATGATGCCAATGACCAAACTTTATTTGTAAGAGTGTCGGATCCGGCGTGTGATTGTCATGATGTCAGACGAGTGTTGTGTCGTGGCAGTGGAGGAGACACACTGCTGCTTTGTTCTGGAGAACAGAAAGGATTTCTGCTGAGCGGATTATTAACCAGCTGCCGGTGAGCAGCCACAACCAGCAACATCACATCAAACATCACTTCACGCTCACAGATTCTCAGCTGTCATCTGTACATAATGATGAGCATGATGTGTTTGATCTGAGCTGAAGACCAAAGATGCTTTGAAACCGCTCAGATGTATGGGATGCACAGTCGCTGTACAACACAAGCTGAAAAAGATCAAAAAGTACAAATGTCTACTGCATTAAAGCAAACACTGAAGAATGTACAATAACACAGATGAAGAGCAGCACTCGTCAAACATCCCTGTCTGTTTGTGTGCTCGTTTTAACTATTTAGTCAAATGTGAGCAATACAAGTGCAGCACAATCAGCTCCATTGAAAAGCTGCCATCATGTTTACATGCAATCCACCGAATCAGTGCAGAAATGCAGGAGAAAGGTATGCAGATCCCGTTGATTGCTGATATAACAGAGTTTCATTTAATTCTCTTTATCTTGTAGATTTAGGAGAGAAACGACACGAGTGGATGGAGGAACCCACAAGTCTGGCAGGTACAACATAATTCAGTTTAGATCTTTATAGGATCTCACAGTCTTTTGTTAGTATTTCTCTTAAAATACTTTATGGTTTTATGGTGTCCATCTGGATTTTAAATGTATTTTGACTGCGGAGAGAAAAATAAGATACTTCTAAGATCATAATTTATCATTGCCATATTCTGTTGGATGTGTTTTTGAGTTCCTCGTCCACACAGAGCTTTGTCTCATAGTTCTACTCTTATTGTCCTTCTAGCCCAATCTTCAGAAGAAGTCCAGACATGACAAAGTCTCCTATGACCAAATCTGAGCAGCTGTTGAGGATAGATGACCATGATTTCACAATGAGACCTGCGTTTGGAGGTGAGCACGAGCCACATATAACATCCAGAGGTCTGCAGTGACTGCATGGACTTGTGTGGTTTGTGGTTTGACGGCTAACACACTGCAGACGTTTGATGCAACACATCTCAGAATGTTTGTCTTGCCATTATCTTTTGTATCTATGGATGCTTTTAATTGCTTAGTTCATGTTATGCTGTCCAACTCTACCTAAAACAATAGACACACATTTATGCATTTGTCCGGCTCTTTAGTTCAAAGGTATGCATTTATATCAGGAATCAAACCCACAGCAATGCTGCATGTTAAAAACACCCTCTTGATTCAGCCTCACAAGGCATTTCTACCGCAGAGAAGAGCATGAGTTTCTTTATGACAGAGGCATCATAACTGAGTGATGATAACATTACAACAGTCTTTTCATGAGCTCTTCAGCTTTGCCTTGTTGTGTGCGTGTAGGAAAAGAAAAAACTGAGCCGGGTGTCCAGATGTGAGACGGCAGCATTGGTGGTGACCCACTTGTGTTTGAGCGCTCGTGTCACAGACGATAGAGAGTCTGAGCTAAAATAGGACACAGATACTGCAGCATTAAATCCTGTCTGCTCACAGAAAGAGAGCACTGCGCTACTGTAATATCTAATGATAGTGATTTATGCTTTCATATTAATGAATAAAAATATAACTGACACAAGTGAGGAGCGAAAACACAATTTTTGTCTTTGCCTGTCCACATACAGGACCTCCGATTCCAGTAGGTGTGGATGTCCAGGTTGAAAGCCTCGACACCATCTCTGAGGCTGACATGGTGAGCGCTTGATTAAAAGCATGCCATTGTTGTTGTGAGTCTTTTGTCAATCTTTGAATCAACAGACATATTCACTGAAAGGAATCATCTCATTCACTACATCACTATCACTGCGTGTTGTTTTCTATAATTTAAAATATCAAAGATTGATGTGGTTTATGAAATGAAGTACAGTAGAGGTGAAAATACTGTTACTGTCTGTCACTGGTCAATTTTTTTTTTAGAGATTATAACCAACGTATATTTTGGAACTCTTGTTTTTACTAAAGAAAATAGTAATGCAATCAAATCAGTCATGTTTAAAGTGCTATTTCCTATAGCACTCTGTTGTTCAGTGGTTATTAATCATTAAATGTAACACTGATGTCATAATGCTTTGCGTCATGGTTAGCAACCTCAAGTGACTCTTACATCTGCTGCTTTCACCTTTTTCGCTTGGCTTTTAATTGATTTTAGCATCTGGTGTTTCTCCTCAGGATTTTACCATGACCCTGTATTTGAGACATTACTGGAAAGACGAGCGCCTGTCCTTCCCGAGCACCAATAATCAAAGCATGACGTTCGACAGCCGGCTGGTGAAGAAGATCTGGGTGCCCGACATGTTCTTTGTTCATTCCAAAAGATCTTTCATTCACGACACAACAACAGAAAACTTGATGCTACGAGTGTATCCTGACGGAAACGTCCTGTACAGTCTGAGGTGAACACTTTCATGACAGAAACAGTCACATATGTTAATGATCTCAGTCAATCATGAGACTCTCTAATCATCTGTGACTCTCTAATCATCTGTACCAAATGTGAATACAAAAGCAGTCATAAGAGTCAATTTTTTTAAATTGTTAATTGTTTAAATAAGATTCGAAGGCTGAATAAATTATCTTTTCATTGATGTATGGTTTGATAGGAGATACAACTATTTGAAAATCTAGAATCTGAGAGTGAAAAATCTAAATCTATATACTGAGAAAATCATCTTTAAAGTTGTCCAAATGAAGTTCTTAGCAATGCATATTACTAATCAAAAATACATTTTTAAAATATTTACAGTAGGAATTTTCCAAAAATCTTCATGGAACATGATCTTTTCTTAATATCCCAATGATTTTTGGCATAAAAGAGAAATGGATAATTTTGACCCATACATTGTATTGTTGTCTATAGATACAATTATATCTATCTGTGCTACTTATGACTGCTTCTGTGCTCCGGGGACGCGTATAGTCTGAACAGGGCCTACAATTAACACTCGGCAAGCACCAAATGAAGGTAACACCTGCCATTGGCGAGTTTAAGAAACAGTGTTACTTGGCCAATGACTTTTATATTAATTCTAACAATGTCTGAGATAAGCGTGATTATCAAAATGCACTGTAATTCTATAAATATGCCATCTGATTCATAGTAATGCCATGTAGTGTTTTCACATGAGCTGCTCGGGATAACAATGTTTCAGTGTCACGTTCACAGTAAACACAATCACTGTAAGTCATTTATAACATGCTTTAAAATGTGCATAAAATTTAAAACAATCTTCCAGAAAAAAAAAAAAATTGCAATTAGATGTGTTTGCCCAATTGTTTGTATGTATATAGCTGTACTGTCAGTCAGCAATGACATAAACAGCACAGAATAGACTTCTCCTCAACTCACATGTCTTACAATACAACAATTCAATCTCTTGTTCCTGCTTCTTTAAAGAAGAAAAAGGTAGAACATGTAAATCCAACAAAGGTGATACTCTTAAATACAAAAAAATGTCAATATATAAAAATAAAAAAATACTGAATACAGCCATATTTACGATTTCTCCACTCTTCTGGACGATGTGGTGAATCATCTGACTGTTGTGTTGTTGTAGAGTGACCGTCACAGCCATGTGTAACATGGACCTGAGTCGATTTCCTCTGGACACACAGACGTGCTCACTGGAGATTGAGAGCTGTACGTACACAAACACAGCACACATGTATCTATGTTGTCTTCTCTGACATCGACGTGAATGTGGTTTTGTTGAACTGAATAAATAAGCTGCATGTGGGCCAAATGTGCAGAGGCCAAGCCCTTTTTCTACTAAAGACAGTGATTTATTTGAACTACCAGCAGTGATGTGATGATGGGGGTTAAATGTGTTATTATTTCAGATGCGTACACTGACGACGATCTAATGCTTTACTGGAAGAAGGGCAACGAGTCGCTGAACACCGATGACAAGATTTCTCTGTCCCAGTTTCTCATCCAGAAGTTCCACACCACAACCAAGCTTGCGTTCTACAGCAGCACAGGTACTGTGAAGGTGTCACTTATTCACCCAGAGATTCAGGCCACCAGAGAGTGAGAGATCATCTACAGCTAGAGCCTGGAGCAGGAGCTAAGCATTCAAGATTCAAGATTTGTATTCGTCATATATACAATTATATAGAGCATATATAACCAGCAGTGAAATGTGAGTTAGGTTCGCTCCATGGACAGTGCAATTATTAAATAATACAACACAGATAAAATAATATATGAAAAAGAAATATGAAAGAAATAAGGGTCAATATAAGAATAAAACATAAAAAATATGTATATTCTAGAATTAAATGTAGAATAGAAAATAATGTGCATGAAAGATACCCATGAATTTACAAGAGGCAATGTGCATATGTGCATTATATTGTAGTCCTAAATGTTAAGATACTCAGGAATGTGCAAGAGTCAATGTGCAAACAGGTTGACACTGTCAGTATTTCAATGTGAGGTAGAGATTGATGAATAACTTACTGATAAAGTGAATGTTAAGTGGAGACATGAAGATGCTAAGAGGCTGGTTTAGGGTTTAGGAGCCTGATGGCCTCGGAGAAGAAACTCCTCCTGAGTCTCTCGGTTTTTGCCATCAGGCTACAGAAGTGCTTACCAGATGGCAGCAAAGTGAAAAGATGGTTACTGGGGTGGGTGGAGTCCTTGATGATTTTAACAGCTCTGCTTTTGCAGCGTTTGAGGTAGATGTCCTGCAGAAAGGGGACAGTAGACCCAGAGATGTTCCCATACCCATATATATCAAGGTTCTAGCAGCCTAGATCAAAGCTCCGTTCCAAAGGCAAACCAAGATGAAACATAAGTAAATGATGTGAAGTATTTATCTTACTTCATCTGCCAAATTTATTTCATTTTATTCACTCAGATGATCTCAATGCATTTTGACAGAAGTGTCCATCTATTCCCAATTAAACACACTTGAACCAGCTAGTCAAGGTCTTCAATAGAGACTTCCAGAGGAGCAGGACAGAACTGTAAGGGTATTGTAAATAACCTCTTTAATTGTGGTGTTCTTGCCAGCCCACTAGGGGGCCTCGATGAGTACTGAATAGACAAGTGACATGTAAGCGAGTAAGCGACCTTCCTCATGTAAACAAGCCAAATGCAGTATGGTTCTACATGGCTCTTCAATAGACTAAATAGAGATGATTAATGCCTCCTTGCAAATGCATTTAAGACAAGGACTGCACAAAGGATATGTTCAGTAAAACTCACCTGTGTGATCTCCTAACCTTCCCAAACTGTGTTTTTTCTTTATATAAACTCACTAATATCAGATGTTTCTGTACACTACTGTTGGTGAATCACTGGCTGATATCCACACAGCACCGCGGCTCTTGATTGAAGGCTTGGATCAGCCTACTCCATGTGGTTATTAAACCAACATGTGATCTTGTGATCTATGATATGAAATGCAAATGAAGTGTATAAAGCAGTTACAGTGTACATGTCAGCCCTCTTTTTAAATGCTCACATCAACGTTTCCACAGTTTCTTTAACAGCACTGTCTAAGGTTTGAAAATGATGTGCATCACAACACAATTCTGTGCACATTAATCCAGGTTTGTGTTTTCCAGGCTGGTACAATCGTCTCTACATACACTTCACTCTTCGGCGTCATGTCTTCTTCTTCCTGCTACAAACATATTTTCCGGCCACGCTGATGGTCATGCTGTCCTGGGTGTCCTTCTGGATTGACCGCAGAGCCGTACCTGCGAGAGTTCCTCTCGGTAAGATAAAACCGCTCCACATGGACATGATCAAATACAATTAAACATGTACTAATTATGTAAGTCAGTAAGTATTATATAAGTGAGTGTATTTTCATTTTGAAAGATAAAGCAATGCTGAGATCACGGGTTTGATTCACAGGGAATGCATGAATGTAATTAATTGTATACTTTGAATGCACTATAAATTGACCTGAATAAATGTTTAATTTGGACAAAAAACATCTTTAAAAAATCATGTTGTGTCCTTTGTTCAGCTGTAATATTCCTCAAAGTCACGTCCATGCACTGAATGCTGCTTTCACTCACAGGCATCACGACGGTTCTCACGATGTCCACCATCATCACTGGGGTCAATGCCGCAATGCCCAGAGTCTCCTACATCAAAGCGGTGGACATTTACCTGTGGGTCAGCTTCGTCTTCGTCTTCCTCTCTGTCATCGAGTATGCGGCCGTCAATTACCTGACCACGGTGCAGGAGCGCCGAGAGAGAAAGCTCAGGAATCAAGTAAGACCACTGTTTGCTTTCCTCTAATGCTGGTAAATTAAGACGATGAGAAGAAAGTGATCCCTCTGTGTCATGTTTGTCTCTCCTGTGTTTATGGCTTGATATTGCAGTTACCTTGCACGTGTGGAATAGTGAACCCAGACGGGGACATGATGATGACCACATGCTACAGTGACGTTGATCCCAACACAGCAGGGACTTATGGGATGCCTGAAAACGGCGCGAGGCAGGAGCGAATCTTGGCCCAGCTGACCCTTGCTGACAGCCAGAGGACGAGTCGTGTGAAGACGCCCCGGGGATACGTCAACGTCTGGATAGACACTCATGCCATAGACAAGTACTCAAGAGTGATCTTTCCTGCCGCTTACACGCTCTTCAACATCATCTACTGGTCCATCTACTCCTAACACCACAGCGGATCTGAGAGAACCAGAACATCATCCACTGCATCTCTCTGCCTTCTCCATCCAGGATCTCGAACTCTTCGTATTTTTAAGTGTTGCATGTTTTTATTATTTAACAAAAGCAACTACTTGAGTTGAAATATGTATTTAAATAATTTGTTATTCCTCACAAATAAAAATAAGAAGCCATTGGTGTGAAAGTCTCAGAATCAGAGGACTGAGTCCATTTCTCCTTCAAGAATGAGTAAACATTAGTTATTTTAATGCCTGTATTTACCAGGGACGTCAATCAGTGAAATTCTTTTAATTGTTATTTGCAAAATGTTGTTGTGATCACACATTAAGAAAACTGAATGATGTGCTTTTTTGTCAGTTTGTGTGAATATACAGTTTCCTTACACTTCATGGACATACAGTAACTTTACATACGTAGTCCTCCAATGCGCTCACATGAACCATTCTGCACAATATTGATATTTTCTTGGGTTGGGTGTTGGGTGTTTCTAAATCATGCAATCAAAATGATTCCCCTTACCCAACCCCACCCCTAAACCTCCTATCGCTATGACTTCAGCCAATCAGGTATCATGGTCTTAAACACCCTGATCTGGTAACTACCTTTACTTTCCTGCAGAGACCTATACTTGACAGAATTGGGCAATACTTTAACACGGTTGCCACAGGTTGCTTTTCATGTTCACGGGAGGGTTTTGTTGTGAAAACCTGGCAACCCTCCCTTCTCAGAAGAGTGCAATCTTCAGGAGCTCATGCTCGTGGGCAGACTGGTGTTACGGTTTAACTGGTGGTGACCATGTTACTGACCTCACACATTGCTTCCAAATGCAGTTTTTAACTTCCACATTCCTATTCATGATCATTGTGGTAGTTCATGAAGGCAGCATTAGGGAAAACAGGCAGAGACAATGGTAGCTTTAGCAACGTTAGCAATACAGAGAGTCAAGATGCTCTTTTGGAAAACAAAATATTGGGCGTGATGCTTACTTAGTCTGGAGTTTGCACACAAAGCGTTGGTATCAATCCCTCTTTCAGAAGCAATCTTTGCACAACTCCAGCGCTGAACTGACCCTTGTTTGTGAGGAAGTCCAGTGTAAAATGTTAGCTCAAAGTATAGGATATTTCAGTTTTTTTTTTTTTTTTGGCACATTATCTTTGAAAATGAAAGATAAAGTTCACAACCATGTCCTCAGCGGTCTATGGAGACTCCTGTGGTTCATTGGTGCATCCCAACACACGACACTTTTAATGTCTCTTTGGTGCTGATATTGTACCTCCAGCATCTACAGCAGGAGAACAGTAATGATGGACCGCTGCTTCACACACAGAGCTGTCTGTATGCTAATAGTGCAGAGAGCGTCACAAATGGGTGGATTTTCACCGACTACAGTATGTTGTCATAGAAGTGAGTAATCTGGAGCTGCTAGTGAGAAGAGACAGTTTAGGAATTATTGGGATTATAAAACAATGAGTGAGTGGACTTTTTACATTATAGGCTGGTAGGTTTCAAACACTGCGGACACACAACTGTGTTCAAACAACGTATAAAATTTATTTTTGCATTCTATGGCACCTTGTACAAAATACATGTTGGGTATGATTAAAAAATATATATAATTTTTTTTTTGAAACAGACAATGTTGCATGATTTGGCATTGTGAATTACTCATCTGAAAATATGGATGATTTAAAAACTTTAATCCTTTGGAAATATAAATGACCTTTGCTATTTTCTTCTGCTGTCTAGTTATCTCTAGTAATCTAAACCAGCCTGCTAATGAATCATGCCATTTGTGACATGAATGCTGGGCACTGAGAAACATGCATGATGAGCCTCCTGTCCATGGAACAGACTCTCTCCGGACTGTATGAGTGTTATTAGCTAGCAGATATCCATTACTTGTCCCTATTAATAAATCCAGCGTAAGCCAGTGCTGTCCTCAAGAAAATTTGAGCTGGTGATGCTGGTTCACCAGCATGGGCTTTGTAGGGTTTAATGTCAGTTGGTAAGCACTTTGTGTGCAAGTAGTGTTTTGGGACATACATAGTTTTTACTTTCATATTTCTCTATTTAACACATTAATGGTATGAAGGCAAAACAATATAAGAGTAAAACAGTTGATTTACTTAATTATATGATGACTTTGTAATATTTTTTGCTCCCTAAGCTGAAAGTAGAAGTAAAAAATGTAATTGCTTAAGTTATGATTACATTAATCAATGTCACTGATAAACTGGTAAAATGTTTCACAGGATCAAAGGAATTGTCTTTCATAAGATCTGTGAATAAATCAGTTAAAAAGAGCTTAGGTACATTGAACAAAAAGGGTTATGAGGAGAGCTGTCACGGTTGGGTTTGGGAAAACACAAAGAGAGGGTAGATCCAAATGCAGGTAAGGGTTTTTATTTAAACAGAGGGGTAACTACAAAAATAAACAGTCATGAGAGACAAACATAACCAAAAGAGGGAACCGGATGAAACGGGGAACTCGGAAGAATGAGAAGGTAGAGGAAGTCTCGGGGGAACGAGAGCATGAGACACATAGGGTAAGGACTCCATGAAGACAACAGAGAAAGACAGCTCTATATAGGGAAACTAATGACAGAGTATTGTCAACACCTGTGCGATTCTAATTGGAGTGCAATTACTGTGAAGACACAACCAGACTAGCGGAATTAAAGTGCCTATGGTGAAGTGCCTAAGGGGAAGTGAGCTCATTAGGGAACACCCAGGAAAACAAAGACTGGCAGCGTGACATTACCCCCTCCCTACGGAGCAGCTACCAGATGCTCCACCTAAACCCAGGAAAACCCCAACAGAAAAAGAGGCAGGAGGGATGTGGAACGGCGGCGGACCAGGGGGAGGGACGGAGGGACAGAAAACAGGGACAGGAGCAACCAGGAGGAATGGAAAGGTGCAACACAAAACAAGGAGTCCAGGAGGGAGGCGGACAGGTGGAGGCTCAGGGGGAGGGAAGGAGGGCCAGACTAAACTAAAAGGAACAGACAGAAACAGAACTCAAAAAACACAAAACATAAGTCCATGAAGGGCCCGTTGAGGCGTCCACCAGGACGGAGCAGATGACCACCACATCTTTGTGGTCGAGGCCGGAGTCCACCAGGGCGGAGCGGAAGACCACCACGGCCTTGTGGTCAAAGTCAAAGCCCTCCAGGGCGGAGCGGAAGACCACCACGTCTTTGTGGTCGAGGCCGGAGTCCACCAGGGCGGAGCAGAAGACCACCACGTCCTCATGGTCACCGCCGGAGTCCCCCAGAGCGGAGCGGACGACCACCACGTCCTCGTGGTCACCGCCCGAGTCCCCCAGGGTGGAGCGGACGACCACCACGTCCTCGTGGTCACCGCCAGAGTCCCCCAGGGCGGAGTAGAAGACCACCACGGCCTTGTGGTCACCGCCTCGGGAACTGTATCGGGCACCGCCTCGGGAACAGCATCGGGCACCGCCTCGGGAACTGCATCGAGCACCGCCTCGGGAACTGCATCGAGCACCGCCTCGGGAACTGCATCGGGCACCGCCTCGGGAACAACATCGAGCACCGCCTCGGGAACTGCATCGGGCACCGCCTCGGGAATCGCCTCGGGAACAGCATCGGGCACTGCATCGGGCACCGCCTCGGGAACAGCATCGGGCACTGCATCGGGCACCGCCTCGGGAACAACATCGGGCACCGCCTCGGGAACTGCATCGGGCACCGCCTCGGGCACCGCCTCGGGAACCGCATCGGGCACCGCCTCGGGAACTGCATCGGGCACCGCCTCGGGAACTGCATCGGGCACCGCCTCGGGAACTGCATCGGGCACCGCCTCGGGAACTGCATCGGGCACCGCCTCGGGAACTGCATCGGGCACCGCCTCGGGAACTGCATCGGGCACCGCCTCGGGAACTGCATCGGGCACCGCCTCGGGAACTGCATCGGGCACCGCCTCGGGAACTGCATCGGGCACCGCCTCGGGAACTGCCTCGGGCACCGCCTCGGGAACTGCATCGGGCACCGCCTCGGGAACTGCATCGGGCACCGCCTCGGCCTCCGGAACAGCAACGGGAACCGCATCGGGAACGGCTTCGGTCACCACCTCGGCCTCCGGAACAGCAGCGGGCACCGCCTCGGCCTCCAGAACAGCAACGGGAACCGCATCGGGAACGGCCTCGGCCACCGCCTCGGCCTCCGGAACAGCAGCGGGTACCGCCTCGGCCTCCAGAACCGCAGCGGGCACCCCATCGGGAACAGCATCGGGCATTGCCTCGGCCTCTCGAACAGCATCGAGCACCTTCTCGGGAACAGCCTCGGCCTCGGAAACAGCATCGGGCACCGCCTCGGGAACTGCATCGGGCACCGCCTCGGAGACTGCATCGGGCACCGCCTCGGCCTCCGGAACATTAGCGGGCACCGCCTCGGGAACAGCATCGGTCACCGCCTCGGGAACTGCATCGGGCACCGCCTCGGGAACTGCATCAGGCACCACCTCGGGAACAGCCTCGGCCTCCGGAGCAGCAGCGGGCACCGCATCGGGAACGACCTCGGCCACCGCCCCGGCCTCCGGAACAGCAACGGGAACCGCATCGGGAACGGCTTCGGTCACCGCCTCGGCCTCCGGAACAGCAGCGGGCACCGCCTCGGCCTCCAGAACAGCAACGGGAACCGCATCGGGAACGGCCTCGGCCACCGCCTCGGCCTCCGGAACAGCAGCGGGTACCGTCTCGGCCTCCAGAACCGCAGCGGGCACCACATCGGGAACAGCATCGGGCATTGCCTCGGCCTCTCGAACAGCATCGAGCACCTTCTCGGGAACAGCCTCGGTCTCGGAAACAGCATCGGGCACCGCCTCGGGAACTGCATCGGTCACCGCCTCGGGAACTGCATCGGTCACCGCCTCGGGAACTGCATCGGTCACCGCCTCGGGAACAGCATCGGGCACCGCCTCGGGAACTGCATCGGGCACCGCCTCGGAGACTGCATCGGGCACCGCCTCGGCCTCCGGAACATTAGCGGGCACCGCATCGGGAACGGCCTCGGCCACCGCCTCGGTCTCCGGAACAGCAGCGGGCACCGCATCGGGAACAGCCTCGGCCACCGCCTCCGGAACAGCAGCGGGCACCGCATCGGGAATGGCCTCTTGGACGGCAGCCGCCCGCTCGGGAGCGTTCTCCGGGTCCTGAGGAACAGTAGCTGCCTGTCTCCTCCTCCGCCCTCTACGATGGAGAGTCGGTGGCGTTGAGTCGGCCATCTTGTGCTGTGGTGCTGGGCTGGCGGCCATCTTGAGCTGTGGCGCTAGGCTGGCGGCCATCTTGGGCTGTGGGGCTGGGCTGGTGGCCATCTTGGGTTGTGGGGCTGAGCTGGCAGCCTTGTCTGGAAACTCTGGTGTGGTTGTTGCATTCCACTGAGCACGATGGTGCAGGTAATTGGTAAACCCCCAAAAGTCCAGGATCTCTAACCCCTTCATCTCCCATTGAGGTAAAGGATCATCCAGGCAATTATTAAACCAATCCTTTAGTGCTGCATCATTGTAACCTAACCCGACTGCCAAAGTCCAAAACAATTGCGCCAGGCCACCCACCTCCCTTCCTTCTTGATGAAGGGTGGTTAAGTTCCGGACTCTCCCCCTCCGTTCCTCCATGGTGGCTGGGGAACCGATTCGAAATCTCACACCGCTGGATCTAGGCATGCTGGAGTCCTTCTGTCACGGTTGGGTTTGGGAAAACACAAAGAGAGGGTAGATCCAAATGCAGGTAAGGGTTTTTATTTAAACAGAGGGGTAACTACAAAAATAAACAGTCATGAGAGACAAACATAACCAAAAGAGGGAACCGGATGAAACGGGGAACTCGGAAGAATGAGAAGGTAGAGGAAGTCTCGGGGGAACGAGAGCATGAGACACATAGGGTAAGGACTCCATGAAGACAACAGAGAAAGACAGCTCTATATAGGGAAACTAATGACAGAGTATTGTCAACACCTGTGCGATTCTAATTGGAGTGCAATTACTGTGAAGACACAACCAGACTAGCGGAATTAAAGTGCCTATGGTGAAGTGCCTAAGGGGAAGTGAGCTCATTAGGGAACACCCAGGAAAACAAAGACTGGCAGCGTGACAAGAGCTCTCTCAATGGGACAATTAATAACAACTTCTTCATCAAAAAGTTCAAACTGAAAGTTGTTATTTTTAAAGAATTTCATACTTATAATGGAAGTCACATTTGTCCAAATCCAGCTGTCAGTCACTGATTTAAAAAAGTACACATAGTTAAAGGTATGTCAGTGCAGTCAGGACCATAAAATATTACAGAAAATAGCATGCTTTCAACAATTGCTGAAACAGAGTTAATTCAACCAAAGTCAAAGGCCAAGTGCCCAGCTAAAGGGAGCACTAATCACCTAATAGTAACAGACTTTAGCAACCTTTGTGCATGTCCAATATTAAAGAAATAAAGCCTAAATTGTTTGAAATACGCGTATATGGTAATTCTGTTTCTTTAGATTTGTGGCTGTAAGAAGTTTTTGTATTTCTGCTTACCTCTTCTCTTTCATGCCGCTTGAAGTGACGCAGTTGTGAATAAAGAACCGAAACGGAGCAACGCTTCTATTTGTCTTCTTATACATGACATCCAAACATTACAATACATACCCAAAAATCATAAAGAATGTACCCCTCTTATCTTTTTAAAACTAAATGATTTTATATCTAACTTTAGTCTATGATTTTTCATCACATTAGACGGAAATAAACAGTGCTTTTTTATTTTTCTCATTTCAAATTATCAAAGGTGTAAAAAGTACCTGAAAAAAACATACTTGATTACAGTGTTTGGTGTAACGCATTACAAGTAACGTGAATTTCGTAGTAACATTACTTTTTCAAAGTAAAGCATTACTTAAAGTAAAGTAACGCACTATTTTTTATTTACAAAAAATTTCTGAGTTACCCCTTTCCAAGATGGCAGCATACCCTTTGTCCGTGTTTGTTTGTTTTAAAGGTCCCCTTATTCGTGACCCCATGTTTTAAACTTTAGTTAGTGTGTAATGTTGTTGTTAGAGTATAAATAATATCTGTACAATTCTAAAGCTCAAAGTTCAATGCCAAGCGAGATATTATATTTAACAGAATTCGCCTACAAAAAACGACCCGTTTGGACTACATCCCTCTAGTTCCTGCAGTAATGACGTTACTAAAACAGTTTTTTGACCAAGCTCTGCCCACATGAATTCACAAACAGGGGGCATGGTCTTGTTGCGCTCCGATGGAGAAGAAGGAAGAGCTGCGTTTGTGTTCGACATGTTGTTGAAACGCTATTATTTTTATCTTGGAGTCAAATCATCTTTGTTTGGGCTTCCCAGGAACGCTGTACTTGGAGATTAATGGTTACAATTTATGTTTAACTCGGTTCTCGGTTTTTGTGACATTGAAAACAGCGGTATGCAGATAGGTGAATTGTGTGAAAAGTACTGTGTTTTTTTACATGCGAAACATGAACACATGTTATATTGCAGACTGTAAACACAATCAAAGATGCAAAAAAGCGTGAAAAACGGGACCTTTAACTAGTTTTATTGGGTTTTTAATGGATTTTAACATCCTCTCTAACTATTTATTGGCCTTGAACAACGCCTTAAAAAATGTTTGGTGCAATACAATTTAAAAGTTGTGGTTTAACCCACAACTTATGAACAATTTTTAACAGGAGAACTATTTCATGTGCTGTGCCTAACCAGTTTGGCCCTTTAACTACAAACTATCTGCTGCTGAGTTAGGTGTTTGCCTGGATTTCCATGTTCATCTATTTTCTGTGTAAACCTGTATCACTCTTTCTGCACCAGTTACAGCCTGGGTCTACATTCATTACAGCCCTGGCTCCTGCTCCATCTACAGCCTGGCCTCCATTCCATCAACTACCAGCTGAAACCTGGGTTTTCACTAGCTATCAGCTATAACCTTGGATCTCTACTAGCAATAGTCTGGCTACCCTGCTCTGTGGTGTGCAAATTCCATCATGGCGATTATGTTTTATTCCATCAAAAAAATTCTTTGCTCAAAATCACAATGCAAAAATTGCAGAAAGCACTGTATTTTGAAATGTATAATTGCAATTATGTTGCTGATGTCAGGAAATGTGCAACCTAACCCAGGTCCTGTGCCAGATATGATATCACTGCAAATTCCTGCATATTTTTTAAAGTGGGCAGGTATTGGTTTCGTGCACATAAACAAAAGAAGTCTATTACCAAAAACTGATAAGGTCAGAATTTGGGCCAAATTGTCACAGTGTCTGGTCTGTGTTGCCCTGGGTTTCCACTAGTGGTCTCACTTCCCCATAGTCACCCCAGGCTCTCATTTCTCACGAGCCTTTGTCCCATTCATCACGGTTAATTTTGTATCCTTTCCCCAGCCACCATGGAGGAGCGGATGGGGAGACTTTCAAAATTAACCACCCTCCATCAAAAGGGAAGTGAGGTGGGACCATGGCGGTAGGCATGGGGTACAATGATGAGGCACTTAAAGACCTTTTTAATGCCTGCTTGGATAACACTGTGCATGAGTGGGAAATGAATGAGCTGGAGATCTTGGATTTTTTAAGGTTTACAATGTACCTACAACATCGGTCTCAGTGGGATACCCCAGCCACACCTGTCTCTCCAGGTGTGATGGCCAACTCTAGACCTGTGTCTCCAGACAGGAGGACCGACCAGCTCAGCACCACTGCACAAGATGGCTGCCAGCCCAGCGCCACAGCGCAAGGTGGCCGCCAGCCCAGAGCCAATGTGCAGGATGACAGCCACAGGTCGAGTCAGGTTCCTGTTGACCCTCCAGAGTCAAATCAGGTTCCCGTTGACCCTCCAGAGTTGAGTCAGGTCTCTGTTGACCCCCCAGAGTCAGGTCAAGTCACCATTAACACTCATGAGTCAAGCACTACCACAATTAGACCTCAGGAGACAAGTCAAGTCACCAATGATCTTCATGAGCAAAGTCAAGTCACCGATCATCTTCATGGGCAAGGTCAAGTCACCGTTGATCTTCCTGAGCAAAGTCAAGTCACCGTTGATCTTCATGAGCAAAGTCAAGTCACCGTTGATCTTCATGAGCAAAGTCAAGTCACCGTTGATCTTCATGAGCAAAGTCAAATCACCGATCATCTTCATGGGCAAGGTCAAGTCACCGTTGATCTTCATGAGCAAAGTCAAGTCACCGTTGATCTTCATGAGCAAAGTCAAGTCACCGTTGATCTTCATGGGCAAGGTCAAGTCACCGTTGATCTTCCTGAGCAAAGTCAAGTCACCGTTGATCTTCATGAGCAAAGTCAAGTCACCGTTGATCTTCATGAGCAAAGTCAAGTCACCGTTGATCTTCATGAGCAAAGTCAAATCACCGATCATCTTCATGGGCAAGGTCAAGTCACCGTTGATCTTCATGAGCAAAGTCAAGTCACCGTTGATCTTCATGAGCAAAGTCAAGTCACCGTTGATCTTCATGGGCAAGGTCAAGTCACCGTTGATCTTCCTGAGCAAAGTCAAGTCACCGTTGATCTTCATGAGCAAAGTCAAGTCACCGTTGATCTTCATGAGCAAAGTCAAGTCACCGTTGATCTTCATGAGCAAAGTCAAATCACCGATCATCTTCATGAGAAAAGTCAAATCACCGTTGATCTTCCTGAGCAAAGTCAAGTCACCGATCATCTTCATGAGCAAAGTCAAGTCACCGATCATCTTCATGAGCAAAGTCAAATCACCGTTGATCTTCATGAGCAAAGTCAAGTCACCGTTGATCTTCATGAGCAAAGTCAAGTCACCGTTGATCTTCCTGAGCAAAGTCAAGTCACCGTTGATCTTCCTGAGCAAAGTCAAGTCACCGATCATCTTCATGGGCAAGGTCAAGTCACCGTTGATCTTCATGAGAAAAGTCAAATCACCGATCATCTTCATGGGCAAAGTCAAGTCACCGTTGATCTTCATGAGAAAAGTCAAATCACCGATCATCTTCATGGGCAAGGTCAAGTCACCGTTGATCTTCATGAGCAAAGTCAAGTCACCGTTGATCTTCATGAGCAAAGTCAAGTCACCGATCATCTTCATGAGCAAAGTCAAGTCACCATTGATCTTCATGAGCAAAGTCAAGTCACCGTTGATCTTCCTGAGCAAAGTCAAGTCACCGTTGATCTTCCTGAGCAAAGTCAAGTCACCGTTGATCTTCATGAGAAAAGTCAAGTCACCGATCATCTTCATGGGCAAGGTCAAGTCACCGTTGATCTTCCTGAGCAAAGTCAAGTCACCGTTGATCTTCCTGAGCAAAGTCAAGTCACCGTTGATCTTCCTGAACGAAGTCAACCCACCATTCATCTTTCTGAACCCAGTCAAATTAAAAATAACAGGTATATGAATATGTATATGAATCTATTGAATACTTCTGCCGTGAGAACAGCATGAAGTAGACTAAAAATAAGCGATATGAAACCATTGAATGTTCCTGCCCTGAGAGCAACATAGACAAAATAATAACAGAAATATGAATCTATTGAATACTTCTGCCCCTAGAGCAGCATAGACTAAAAATAACAGCGATATGAAACCACTGAATATTAAAAATAAAAGCGATATGAATATATTGAATAACGTTACTCCTGCCCCAAGAGCAGCATAGACTAAAAATAACAGCAATATTAAATCACTGAATATTAAAAATAACAGCAATATGAATCAATTGAATACTCCTGCTCCAAGAGCAGCATAGACTAAAAATAACAGCGATATTAAATCACTGAATATTAAAAATAACAGCGATATGAAACCACTGAATATTAAAAATAACAGAAATATGAATCTACTGAATACTCCTACCCTGAGAGCAGCATAGACTAAAAATAACAGCGATATGAAACCACTGAATATTAAAAAATAACATCAATATGAATCTATTGAATACTTCTGCCCCAAGAGCAGCAGACTAAAAATAACACCGATACGAAACCACTGAATATTAAAAATAACAACGAAATTAATTTATTGAATACTCCTGCCCCAAGAGCAGCAGACTAAAAATAACACAGATACGAAACCACTGAATATGAAATATAAAACAGAAATATGAATCTATTGAATACTTCTGCCCCCTGAGAGCAGCATAGACTAAAAATAACCGCGCTGAAACCACTTAGTATTAAAAATAACAGCGATATGAATCAATTGAATACTCCTGCCCCAAGAGCAGTAGACTAAAAATGACAGCGATAGGAAAACACTGAATATTAAAAATAACAGCGATATGAATCTATTGAATACTTCTGCCCCGAGAGCAGCATAGACTAAAAATAACCGCGATATGAAACCACTGAATATTAAAAATAACAGAAATATGAATCTATTGAATACTTCTGCCCCAAGAGCAGCATAGAATAAAAAGAAAAGCGATATGAAACCACTGAATATTAAAAATAACAGCGATATGAAAACACTGAATATTAAAAATAACAGAAATATGAATCTATTGAATACTTCTGCCCCGAGAGCAGCATAGACTAAAAATAACAGCGATATGAAATATGTCAGTCCCGCTTGCAGCGCTAGACAGCGGGGTAGGTTAGCACTGGAAAACCATGTTTTACCATAGTTATCCAATTAAGTTAACAGCTTTGGCGCGGTGAACTGAAAAACTCTAATCAAAATACGATCGGATGTTTAGACAAGGATTATTATTTTTGTGCACTTTCAATGTTTCCCTAATTATCTTAGTACACTTAGAGGCTGTTTATGTTTTTTTTTTTTTTTTTTTTACAATATATCGTAAATGTACTTACCATACAATAAATGTGATCTCTCAGTCCAACGAACAGTCAATAACGTGTCTTCCCTCCAAATTTCCAAACGTCTTGATCCCGCCTCTGATCCAATTTCATTGGTTGAATCTGTCAACCAATCATTTTCTTTTCTGCCCTTAGAACAACTTTGAGTAAGTAAAACTCCCACGAGCCTTTACCACATCAACATCTCTATCTCCCCTAATTAAAACTGTTTTTATAATAATTTAACAAATTGCTGGGAGTTTTGAAAGTTAATCTGTAACCCTGTTAAATCTTTCCTTAATTTACATAACAGCGGTTCTATAATTATACTATAAAGTTGGCCCGAAAGGGGACAGCCCTGTCTAATTCCCCTCTGTTCTTTCACAGGGGTGCCATTTTTATCATACATGTGGCTTCAGTGTACAATAACCGTATCATTGAAATAAAATTATCACCAAAACCAAAGGCCTTTAAAGCATCAAAGAGAAAAACGTGATCCACCCGTTTCTCTTGGTCTAATGATAAAAATCTCATTTCAATCTTGTTATCAAAAGCATAGTCATACACGTCTCTCACTAAATGTAAATTATCTACAATAGATCTATCTTTTATGTAGTAAGATTGATCTTCATTTATGATTCCATGCAGTACATTACTTACTCTTGTAGACAAACATTTGGAAATTATTTTATAATCCGAGCACAAAACTGCCACAGGCCTCCAGTTCTTTAAGAGTGTCAGATCTCCCTTCTTAGGGAGTAGTGTGAGTACTGCACGCTGAAAGCTCTTTGGAAGAATTCTTTCAGTGACACTTTTTTGCAGAACTTCAAAGTAATCTTGACCAATAACATGCTACAAAGCCTTATAGAAATCAGCAGACAGTCCATCTCTCCCGGGTGCACGTCCTACAGAGAGTCCCATAACAGTAGCCGTGACTTCTTCATAGGTGAGTTTGGTCTCTAAAAAAAACTTTATGCTTCGGGGTTAAAACCGGAAGGTCAGAAAGCAATTCTTTCCTACATTGTTCTTCTGATTCCTCAGAGGTGTATAAACTTGAATAGAAAGCCACAGCAATTTTTCGCATCTCTGTTTTATCAGAAATATCTTGACCATTACAGTCTTACAGTACATCAATTTATCATTATCATTAAGGCTTTTCACCAACGCTCTCAGAGCCCCAATCAGTCTCCACACCGACACCCCCAACAGTCACACCGAAAGTGAAAGTGAGAGAGATTGAAATCACCTTTATTTACAACATAGGTAAAACCAGTCTGTGATTGTCTGTGACAATCTACATTACAAAATCTTAATTATAAAAAACACATAACAATTCTAAGTGACTTAAAAAGTCAACAGTAAATAATCATTTTTGATTGACTGTGCACAAAACCCCATTTATGGCCCAAGTCTTCACAAACACTGGTAAGCACCCAACCAGCTTATAATATGCATACTCTATCTTAAGCCTTGATGCTACCAGACCCTTGAACATCAGCAAAGGATCTAAAGTATCTTTGCCAAGCATCTTATTTTTCCTTGTTTTCCAAATAGTGAGTTAAGCAGTTCCAAACACAAAATTTAGTAAAACCAAAACATGTTTACGACTAGCAAAATACGTTGGCCCAAATATAAACAATTGAGGAGATAAATCTTCACCTAGAGATGATACCCATTGAGATAAAAAAGGAACAAATCTCCCAACCGTACACATTGCACAAAGAGATGAAAAATTGTTTCATTTTCAGAACAAAATAAACACCCCACCTCTACATTTGGGTTGAGGTGCACCACATGTCTGTTCGTAGCTACTGCACTGTGTACAATCCTCCATTGTAAATCGCCAGTCCGTTTATCAATGGGGCGTTTGTACAGTGACCACCAGCTACCTTTGGGGGAGGTATTTGCTCCAAAAAATCTGTCCATTTAGATGATTTCACTCCAGAGAGAATATGTATATTGATCACTTTCACACAAGTCACATACAAAGCTTTTTTCCGACAGACTCAAAAGTGTCCAGCTGAGGAGTTTTGAAAGACAATAAAAGATTCTCCTCCTGATTCCATTCCCTTGCGTTAGCAGCTATCATCAATGATGGAAAATCATAGTCACGTCCAGCCATCCACTCTTTAATATGGTTAGAGTTGTTGATAAAAAGTATCTGATCATAGTTCAGTCCTCCAAGCACTTCATCAGTAACTTGTTTCAAAAACCGAATAGAATTTATTCCAGTTCTCTCACTCAGGGTCTCTGAACTGATGCTTAAAATGTGTCCAAGTTTTACACATCCAACAGCTATCAGCCATCATGACAAATGAAAAGAGCACAGGGGTCTAGAGGGTAAAAAGGGGTTCTGGAACAATGGCTCTTCCATCAGCCAAAACCCTGCATGTATTCCAGTAGGTCTTGAGACAGAGAAAACTTTCCAGGCTTCCATTACAGATCTGTAGAAGGGTGTCAATTCTGTAAGAGTTGATTCATTCAGATTCAATAAAAAGAGATGTTTGTCAAGTCCCATGTTGCCTGCTTTCCTCAAGAGTGCAACTGCAGTATTGGACCAAGCCATATCACCATAATACAGCAGTCTCTGAGCAGCTTGCAGACGAAAAGCCATGAGTCTCGACCTGATGTCCACAAGACCTTGCCCCCCTTCTTGCACTGGCAAAAACAGAACAGCTGATCGGACCCAATGCTGTCCTGACCAAAAAAAATTCACCAGCATCCTTTGAATGTCTTGAGCAAGTCCAACAGGAGGCTGTAACACAATAAATATATGCCACAGCGCGGAAGCGATCAAATTATTGGCAACTAAAACTCTCCCCCTATAGGATAGCTGGGGTAGCAACCATTTCCATCTAGACAATCGGGTGGACAGTAGTGTCAGTAGTGATTGTAGTTCTTAAATGTTGAGGCATTGTGGGTATTGAAAAACCATTTAGAGTATTTCTTATATTACAAAGTAAGGGTTCAATGGCAATTATATACAATTGTCCTGATAGAGGGCAACCTTGTCTGATGCCCCTTGAAACCACAATAGGCCGACTTAGGCCACCCCCCACCTTGACCATACAGGAAGCTCCAGTGTACAACAAACGTATCCATTTGATAAAATCCTGACCAAACCCGAATGCAGCAAGTAAATTAAAAAGATAGTGATGATCAACGCGATCAAACGCCTTTTCTTGGGCTAAAGCAACCAATCCAACCTCTGCATTAAACATTTTACAGATATCCAAAGTATCCCTCGCTAAAAAAAGATTATCCATTATAGATCTTTTTGGAATGCAATAGGTTTGGTCTTGATGAATTATCAAATGTAAAACCTTCTTAAGCCTATTAGACAGACATTTAGACAAGATTTTATACTCTGTTGTTACTAAAGCAACAGGTCTCCAGTTCTTTAACAGAGTCAAGTCTCCCTTTTTAGGCAACAAGGACAATACAGCACATTGACAAGTAGCAGGTAAAGTGCCATATTTACAGTATTGTTCAAAATAATAGCAG
Organism: Carassius gibelio; assembly: GCF_023724105.1. Taxonomy (NCBI): domain Eukaryota; kingdom Metazoa; phylum Chordata; class Actinopteri; order Cypriniformes; family Cyprinidae; genus Carassius; species Carassius gibelio. Next base: position 2,852,489 of record NC_068412.1, on the reverse strand, counting down.
TACAATGTGACTAACCAGAATATTCAAGGTTTTTAGTATATTTTTTATTGCTACGTGGCAAACAAGTTACCAGTAGGTTCAGTAGATTGTCAGAAAACAAACAAGACCCAGCATTCATGATATGCACGCTCTTAAGGCTGTGCAATTTGGCAATTAGTTGAAAGGGGTATGTTCAAAAAAATAGCAGTGTCTACCTTTGACTGTACAAACTCAAAACTATTTTGTACAAACATTTTTTTTTTTCTGGGATTTAGCAATCCTGTGAATCACTAAACTAATATTTAGTTGTATGACCACAGTTTTTTAAAACTGCTTGACATCTGTGTGGCATGGAGTCAACCAACTTGTGGCACCTCTCAGCTGTTATTCCACTCCATGATTCTTTAACAACATTCCACAATTCATTCACATTTCTTGGTTTTGCTTCAGAAACAGCATTTTTGATATCACCCCACAAGTTCTCAATTGGATTAAGGTCTGGAGATTGGGCTGGCCACTCCATAACATTAATTTTGTTGGTTTGGAACCAAGACTTTGCCCGTTTACTAGTGTGTTTTGGGTCATTGTCTTGTTGAAACAACCATTTCAAGGGCATGTCCTCTTCAGCATAGGGCAACATGACCTCTTCAAGTATTTTAACATATGCAAACTGATCCATGATCCCTGGTATGCGATAAATAGGCCCAACACCATAGTAGGAGAAACATGCCCATATCATGATGCTTGCACCTCCATGCTTCACTGTCTTCACTGTGTACTGTGGCTTGAATTCAGAGTTTGGGGGTCGTCTCACAAACTGCCTGTGGCCCTTGGACCCAAAAAGAACAATTTTACTCTCATCAGTCCACAAAATGTTCCTCCATTTCTCTTTAGGCCAGTTGATGTGTTCTTTGGCAAATTGTAACCTCTTCTGCACATGCCTTTTTTTTAACAGAGGGACTTTGCGGGGGATTCTTGAAAATAGATTAGCTTCACACAGACGTCTTCTAACTGTCACAGTACTTACAGGTAACTCCAGACTGTCTTTGATCATCCTGGAGGTGATCATTGGCTGAGCCTTTGCCATTCTGGTTATTCTTCTATCCATTTTGATGGTTGTCTTCCGTTTTCTTCCACGTCTCTCTGGTTTTGCTCTCCCTTTTAAGGCATTGGAGATCATTTTAGCTGAACAGCCTATCATTTTTTGCACCTCTTTATAGGTTTTCCCCTCTCTAATCAACTTTTTAATCAAAGTACGCTGTTCTTCTGAACAATGTCTTGAACGACCCATTTTCCTCAGCTTTCAAATGCATGTTCAACAAGTGTTGGCTTCATCCTTAAATAGGGGCCACCTGATTCACACCTGTTTCTTCACAAAATTGATGACCTCAGTGATTGAATGCCACACTGCTATTTTTTTGAACACACCCCTTTCAACTAATTCAACTAATTGCCCAATTGCACAGCCTTAAGAGCGTGCATATCATGAATGCTGGGTCTCATTTGTTTTCTGAGAATCTACTGAACCTACTGGTAACTTGTTTGCCACGTAGCAATAAAAAAATATACGAAAAACCTTGATTATTCTGGTTAGTCACATTGTACTGCTATTATTTTGAACAATACTGTATAACTCTCACAAAAAACTTCATAAAGGTCCATTCCAATATATTCCCAAAAATGTTTATAAAATTCAGACGTCAACCCATCAATTCCAGGAGAGCGACCGGAATTCAACTGTCCAACAGCAATAGTGAGTTCTTGAAAAGTCGTTTGAGTGTCCAAAGCAATCTTAGAAATAGAGTCTATTTGAGGAAGTTCATAGAAAAGTTGCGCTTTACAACTAGAGTTGCAATAATCGGCTTTGTATAGAGAAGAATAAAACCCAACAGCATGACGACGCATTTTTATAAAGTCATTTGTAATCTTCCCATCTGGAAGACGTAAACATGTCATCTGCTTGGACTGTGCCGTTGAACGTTCTAAATTAAAAAAATAGGCACTTGGGGCATCCATCTCATTAACTGATGTAAAGCGTGCTCTCACCAAAGCTGCTTTCACCCTCTCATTCAACCCTCTCATTTTTTTGAAACGTAAATTCTGTCTAAGCGAGCAGCACTTACTCTATTGTCAGAAATTTTAACCCATGTATATTGTTTATCTAGCGGATGCTTGATTCTCCACATATCTAAAAGTTCGGCCTCTTTCATTAATCTTGACAAATAGTTGGATGAAGGCACGTGAGGCTCTACATTATTACAGTCAACATTGAAACATTCTGTACAATTCCAATCTCCACCAATGATGATGTCTCCATCACTAAAATCCTGTTTTAAAACATTAGATAGCATTCTAAACAACTGTAATCGCTCTTTTCCCACATTTGGTGCAGAAACATTTATAAAATAAATTGTCATCCCCTCAATAATAGTTTTGAAAAGAACCAAACGACCTTTTACAACTTCTTCAGTTTTTCAATGCTAACTTTTATGTCTGGAGAAAAAAGGGAGCAATTCCAGCACTCAGATTTGTACCATGGCTAAGTACATGTTGGCCTTTCCACCACATTCCCCACTCCACTTCGTTATCCATATCACTATGTGTTTCTTGCAATAGAATGACATGTAACTTTTTATTTTGCATGATTTCAGAGACCATACCTCGTTTATGACTATCCCTCCCTCCATTAATATTTAATGAACCCACCCTCAAAAGATCCATGTATAAATTTAGGTAGGAGAGAAAAAGAACAACGGCAGAGGAAACCAGAAGAAGTAGAGAGAAGAACACCACGTGATGCATGGCTAAACGTTTATAAAAATGCTTTTAGCCTTGTAACGGATATGCAGATCAACTCTTTTTGCACCAAGTGCCTGGCCTGGCGCCAGCCTGGCTGGACTTAAATTATTTACGATGCCCATGCGAGCTTCAAAGAAGAAATGAAAACCCCCAACCCAAATTCCTCTAAACACACTGGAGACAAAGGAAACCTTTCGTATAAGTTCCTTACTTTCATTTTATTATTAATATGTATTTTAAATATGTTTATGGATTGCATAAAATGGTTAATCCTTGTTATGTGAAGAGTATAAGTTGCTAAGCTTATACTTTAGGAAATGTCTCTCCTCACTTTAACCTTCTCAAAGAGAGCCATGTTTCTGCAACCCCCACTTTTGCAGGTCGTAAAAGTTTACGACCACACAGGACAGGAGAGAAGCCAAATCACTGGCTTCTTTTGAACAATGCATTCTATGGAATGTATTCATTAACTTTCTGTTTTTATGTTTTATACATGTATTACGTATTCCCTTTTGGTACATTTAGATGTTTCCCAACATCTGCAGTGTTATCATGTGTTAAGCAAATCTTTAAATATGTGTAATTCTACATTTGAATGTAACTTCATGTTTTGATCACATATATCTATTATGTTTAGTCTTGTTCTAATCGTCATGCTCTGACAGACCCATTTATCTAGCGCAAAGTAATGAAATATGTATGTAATCTGAATTACAAACTTGCTAGAATAATCCCTGGAATTTGGACAAGCCCTAGATCTCCAGGGGGGGTTGTCTTCACAGAGACAAAGGAACTTTTCCCTCCGCCTCAGATCGCGGACTTTCATTGGCTGTTTACGCGAAAAAGGGGCGTGAACTATTTCAAGCTATAAGAATTGACCAAACAAGGTCCACCGGCTCTTCTTCCTCTTTCTCTCATTCTCCGTTCTCGGACACGCTGCTCTCCAACGTTGCTTCCCATAGCGCAAACCCCCTCAGCACAGGGGCTGAGAGAAAAAGCCATTTTAATGGCTCCTTTAGAAGCTTTCGTTTTCGTTTCTTTTCTTTTCTTTACTAAGTTTATTCAACTATTCGCCTCTCCACGCAAGGAAGACGAATTCTGGAACATTGTTTGTTGAACCTTTCAAATACCGCGCGAGGACAGAACAAAGGACCACGTGCTCCACGCTGACGCCAAGATCAAGCGCAGCGTGCACGCGCGTCACATGGCCTCCGGCACACGCCACGCACATTTGGACATTTTGCAAGTATCACTTTCTCTATGGAGATTTAAATGCTGCTTTAAAGTGTTGTTATGATCTGATTTGTTGTTGGCTTCCAAAAGTTACTGACTATGATTTTCATACCTGAGCTCCTTATGTGATCTAATTCTATTTTCTCTCCCTCTCTCTCTCTCTCTCTTTTATTTGGATTCGTTATGTCTTGTATAAAGCTTACTGTTTGTATTGTCGTACGCATATTTACTCTGTGTGATTTGTAGTTTGATGTATTACTAGTTTAATTATTAAAAACCCATATACTGACAATTGGCTTGGACTCCACCCCACTCACATTACGAGTCACTGAGATGTCTGATCTTTAGCTACAAGCTCTAAATTTAGAAACTAAATTTATCATAAGGATAGGATAATATTTTCATGGCCAGAGAATACTTTTCCTTGAATTATAAGGCGTGATAACTTTATTGAAAATTGATAGGTCTACAGTGGTTTGCTGGACATACCACGGTTTGATTTGCAGTAATTTACAGTAAGAGATATCACAATAATTGATATGAAGAATGTAATATTGACATATTAATGAGTAAGTTACAGTGCCCTGTGATTATTTATTGTTATAGGCAATTGAGCTATTTTTCATAATCAATCAAATTTAATGTAACTGTCATCTGAGATATAAATTAATCATATTCCTGATTAATTATTCAAATTCCCTATATATCATTTGAGTTAATTATTCTGTAAAACTCATTGTTGCTACAGCCTCTTCTTTTTATCCACCATTCTGCATTTTATAACTGTAACATGTTTTTTTTTAAAACGAAAACGTTTCTTTTCACTCAGCTGATCAAGATTTACAGTCTTTTGAAGAATCGCCACTGACCTCTCAAATTTCTCAACATCAGGAAAAAATGATTTAATATTGACTTGTTTTCCAAATGTCTCATCTAGAAACCCATTAATTTCCTCTAATGTATATAAAGAGGGATCTATGGACATTTCTTGAGAATCGCCCTTAATTCCACATACAGACCCTCCTTGGGAGTCACATTCGTAATCAAGAAGAGAAACATTTTCGTCAGATGCATCATCGTCTACTGCACTACAATCATTACTCAAACACAACTCTCTCTTTCTTGTAACCAACAAACCAGCCTCACACCTGCTTGGTTCAGCAATTTCCACACCCTCATCTTGCTTTTGAAAAGTATTCGGAGTATTTTCATTTTGCTGTCGTTCATACACATTAGTATTAATCACAACATTCTCATGTACTTCACTAGCGGACGGTGCCGCACCAGAAACGCTCACCTCTGCCGGACCTGCGTGTTCCTCCTGACCAGCGCGCTCCGGCTCCACCACGTCTCCCTCTCCTGAGACAGTAAGCCTTTGCCTATCCTCTGGTGCGCGCTCTCTATGTGGGCATGCAAACTTTTTATGCCCTAAATCGCCGCAATCAAAACATCTTAAGCTACCAGTGCTGGCGTACACCATATACGTTTTGCCATCGTGACGTACTTGGAATGAAACATCCAGCGTATTTTCGGGGGAGTCCAGAAACATAAACACCTGTCTTCTAAAAGATGTGACGTGTTTCAAAGACAAGTGTTTACAGCCTAACGTGATTGTTTTAAAACCACTGGCAAATTTGCCAAACCGTACTAATTCCCGTTCCAACGCTTCATCCGGAATGAAAGGTGGAACATTCAAAACCGTAATTTTCACTGTCTGAACGTATAACGGGGTAACCTGAACAAAGTTTTCATTTATAACGAGGCCACTCTCGACTAAACGATTAACAAAGTTTTGTTCTTTCAAGAACACTACAACAGCTTTATTCATACGAGAAGCAGACACTATATTCTCGTGTCCTACTTCCTCTCCGGCCGAAATAAGCACGTCTTCCACTGTGACGCCATCCTCGGGCACACACCTAAAGCCATTGTGCAAGGACAAAGATGGCGTCTCTGCATGAGACGCATCTCTCCCTGCACAATATCGCAACAAAACTAACTAAATAAACAACCTTTAACCCATGCAGAAAAAAAAGAGAGAAGGGGGAAAATAAATCCCAGAAATTAGGAGTTGGTAAAAACGCAGAGCTCAGGTCTCGCCCAACACTACTCTCACCCGCAACCACCCAGCATGCACCGCGTGAGAGAGAGAGAGCGAGAGAGAGAGAGAGTGTGTGTGTGTGTATGTGTGTGTGTGTCTGTGAGAGAGAGAGAGAGAGAGTGTGTGTGTGTGTGTGTGAGACAGAGAGAGAGAGAGAGAGAGAGAGAGTGTGTGCGTGTGTGTGTGTGGGTGTGTAAGAGATTTTTTTTTTTTGATTTTCACAATCGATTTATTATAAAATTTTTAATATAACACTTTACACACACCATCCATCCATCCATCCATCATCTTCCGCTTATCCGGGGCCGGGTCGCGGGGGCAACAGTCTAAGCAGAGACGCCCAGACTTCCCTCTCCCTAGCCACTTCCTCCAGCTCTTCCGGGGGGACCCCGAGGCGTTCCCAGGCCAGCCGGGAGACATAGTCCCTCCAGCGTGTCCTAGGTCTTCCCCGGGGCCTCCTCCCGGTGAGACGTGCCTGGAACACCTCCCTGGGAAGGCGTCCAGGAGGCATCCGAAATAGATGCCCGAGCCACCTCAGCTGGCTCCTCTCGATGTGGAGGAGCAACGGCTCTACTCTGAGCTCCTCCCGAGTGACCGAGCTTCTCACCCTATCTCTAAGGGAGCGCCCAGCCACCCGACGGAGAAAGCTCATTTCGGCCGCCTGTATCCGGGATCTTGTCCTTTCGGTCATGACCCACAGCTCATGACCATAGGTGAGAGTAGGAACGTAGATTGACCGGTAAATCGAGAGCTTTGCCTTACAGCTCAGCTCCTTCTTCACCACGACAGACCGGTACAGCGACCGCATTACTGCAGAAGCTGCACCGATCCGTCTGTCAATCTCACGTTCCATCCTTCCCTCACTCGTGAACAAGACTCCAAGATACCTGAACTCCTCCACTTGAGGCAGGAACTCTCCACCAACCTGGAGTGGGCAATCCACCCTTTTCCGACTGAGAACCATGGCCTCGGACTTGGAGGTGCTGATTCTCATCCCAGCCGATTCACACTCGGCTGCAAACCGTCCCAATGCACACTGAAGGTCCTGGTCTGAGGATGCCAACACGACAACATCATCCGCAAAAAGCAGCGACGAAATCGTATGGTCCCCAAACCGGACACTCTCCGGCCCTTGGCTGCGCCTAGAAATTCTGTCCATAAAAATTATGAACAGAACCGGTGACAAAGGGCAGCCCTGCCGGAGTCCAACATGCACCGGGAACAGGTCTGACTTACTGCCGGCAATGCGAACCAAGCTCTTGCTCCGGTCGTACAGGGACCGAACAGCCCTAAGTAGGGAGCCGCCGACCCCATACTCCCGGAGCACCCTCCACAGGATGTCGCGAGGAACACGGTCGAATGCCTTCTCCAAGTCCACAAAACACATGTGGACTGGTTGGGCAAACTCCCATGAACCCTCCAGCACCCTGGAAAGGGTATAGAGCTGGTCCAGTGTTCCACGACCGGGACGAAAACCACACTGTTCCTCCTGGATCCGAGGTTCCACTATCGGCCGAATTCTCCTCTCCAGTACCCTGGCATAGACTTTTCCAGGGAGGCTGAGAAGTGTGATCCCCCTATAGTTGGAACACACTCTCCGGTCCCCCTTCTTGAAAAGAGGGACCACCACCCCGGTCTGCCAGTCCAGAGGTACTGTCCCCAACCGCCATGCGATGTTGCAGAGGCGTGCCAGCCAAGACAGCCCCACAACATCCAGAGACTTGAGGTACTCGGGGCGGATCTCGTCCACCCCCGGTGCCTTGCCACCGAGGAGCTTTTTAACTACCTCGATGACTTCAGCCCGGGTGATGGACGAGTGCCCCCCCGAGTCCCCAGCCACTGCTTCCTCAACGGAACACAAGTCGGTGGGATTGAGAAGATCCTCGAAGTATTCCTTCCACCGCCCGACGATATCCCCAGTTGAGGTCAACAGGTGCCCATCTCTACTGTAAACAGTGTTGGTAGGGCACTGCTTCCCCCTCCTGAGGCGTCGAACAGTTTGCCAGAATCTCTTCGAGGCCAACCGATAGTCCTTCTCCATGGCCTCACCGAACTCCTCCCAGGCCCGAGTTTTTGCCTCCACGACTACCCGGGCTGCAGTCCGCTTGGCCTGCCGGTACCCGTCAGCTGCCTCCGGAGTCCCACAAGCCATCCAGGCCCGATAGGACTCCTTCTTCAGCTTGACAGCATCCCTTACTTCCGGTGTCCACCACCGGGTTCGGGGATTGCCGCCTCGACAGGCACCGGAGACCTTACGGCCACAGCTCCGAGCAGCCGCAGCGACAATGGAGGTGGAGAACATGGTCCACTCGGACTCAATATCTCCAGACTCCCTCGGGATCCGGTCGAAGCTCTGCCGGAGGTGGGAGTTGAAGATCTCTCTGACAGGGGGCTCGGCCAAACGTTCCCAACAGACCCTCACAGTACGTTTGGGTCTGCCGAGTCTGTCCAGCTTCCTCCCCCGCCATCGGATCCAACTCACCACCAGGTGGTGATCAGTTGACAGCTCCGCCCCTCTCTTCACCCGAGTGTCCAAGACATATGACCGAAGGTCTGATGACACGACCACAAAGTCGATCATCGACCTCCGGCCAAGGGTGTCCTGGTGCCACGTGCACTGGTGGACACCCTTATGCTTGAACATGGTGTTCGTTATGGACAAACCGTGGTTAGCACAGAAATCCAATAACAGAACACCGCTCGGATTCAGGTCAGGGGGGCCGTTCCTCCCAATCACGCCCCTCCAGGTGTCACTGTCACTGCCCACGTGAGCGTTGAAGTCCCCCAGTAGAACTACGGAGTCTCCAGTTGGAGCACTTTCCAGCACCCCTCCCAGAGACTCCAAGAAGGCCGGGTAGTCCGCACTGCCGTTCGGCCCGTAGGCACAAACGACAGTGAGAGACCTATCCCCGACTCGAAGGCGCAGGGAAGCGACCCTCTCGTTCACCGGGGTAAACTCCAACACATGGCGGCTGAGCTGGGGGGCTATTAGCAAACCCACTCCTGCCCTCCGCCTCTCACCATGGGCAACTCCAGAGTGGTAGAGAGTCCAGCCTCTCTCAAGAAGTGTGGTTCCAGAGCCCAAGCTGTGCGTTGAGGTGAGCCCGACTATCTCTAGTCGGTACCTCTCGACCTCCCGCACAAGCTCAGGCTCCTTCCCCGCCAACGAGGTGACATTCCACGTCCCTAAAGCCAGATTCCGTGTCCAGAGATCGGGTCGTCGGGGGTCTCGCCTTCGACTGTCGCCCGATCCTCTATGCACCGGCCCCTTACGCTCCCTCCTGCAGGTGGTGAGCCCACAGGAGGGCGGCCCCACGTCACTCCTTCGGGCTAAGCCCGGCCGGACCCCATGGGGGAAGGCCCGGCCACCAGGCGCTCGCATACGGGCCCCAACCCCGGGCCTGGCTCCAGGGTGGGGCCCCGGCTGCGCCATGCCGGGCGACGTCACGGTCCTTGATTTTAAATCTGCCATAAGGGGTTTTATGAACTGTTCTTAGTCTGGCCCGTCACCAAGGACCTGTTTGCCTTGGGAGACCCTACCAGGAGCATATAGCCCCAGACAACATAGCTCCCAGGATCATTCGGGTACTCAAACCTCTCCACCACGATAAGGTGACAGTTCAAGGAGACTTTACACACACTTGAAAAAAAAAATAAAAAAATAAAAATAAAAAATAATAATAATAATAATAATAATAATAATATATATATTACATTAAATCTCTTGCAAAGACAATTTCTTTATTTTCAACTGAAACCAGAGCATAATTACAACACCACTGAGTTTCAAAAGCCTTTAACGTACTCATCAATTTATGAAAATTAAAATCAATAAGTATTCTTGATTTTACCATATTTTTAAAAACTAAAACAACATCTTGTCCTGACTTCTCTTCAATCTTATTTCTCCTAGTGATATAAACAGCATATTTTGCTTGTCCCACAATAAAATTGATGACTTGACATTTGAACTTTTGTTTTGAATTGTAAAAAAAACCCAAAATATAATTTTGTTTTGAAAAACTAGTATTAAAATAATCTAAAAAAACACTTAATAAGTCAAAAAGAGGGTTTAGTCGCTTACAATACATGAAGCAATGAAAAATAGTCTCTCGTTCTGAACAAAAAGGACATTTGTCGCTTACAGTGGGGTTTAAAATAGACACAAATGCATTTACAGCAATGGCTCCATGTAAAATCCGCCACTGCAAATCACCAATATTCTTTTTTAATGGTGGTTTGTAAAGTGCTCGCCAGACAGGTTTAGTTTCAGAATTGATTCCTAATTTTTCTCTCCATACTGTATCTGTTTTAGTACTTAAATTTTGCTGATGAGTAACTTTAACAATGCATTTATATAATATTTTCCCTTCTACTGTACAAAAATCAATATAATCATTACTTCCAAAATTGAACAGGGGGCTATTAAAACAAAACTCATCTATAACAGGGAAAATTTCAAGTTCAGGAAAAAGATCTTTACTATCAGGGCTTAAAGTCCCTGCACCAAACTCTTGTAAAAGTATCTTCTCTTCATCAGTTAAAATCATAGTTAATTTTTCTAGAAATTTTTTTACAAACCGTATTGATCGAACTCCTAATAGGTTAGCTACTTTTTCAGCTCTCAGTAAATTATAGCCTGATTCATTTATAATGCATTTTAGTTTAAAAAGCTTTTTATTACATAATAAATCTGTTAAACCAGGAAAATCTTCTGCCGAAGTATCAAACCTAGCTCCAAAAACAACTGGTTCTTCCAATAACCAATGAAGAGAAGTTGCTGGTTCCATCCAGCGATGTTTAAAGAAACCCCACACTTTGAACAGATTTTGATAGAAAGAAGGAATTTCATTAAAAGTCAATCTTTTATGGTCCATTAGAAACAATGTTAAATCCACTTCCATATTGCCAACTCTTCTCAAGATACTAAAGGCCAGTGGTCTCCACACCAATGAATAAGGTCCCATCATAAGTTTCTGTATATATTGGAGACGGTAAGTGGCTCTTCTACAAGCGAGATTTACAAGACCTTGACCTCCTTCCTCTTTGGGCAAAAAGAGAATGCTTTGAGGAGTCCAATGATACTTGTCCCAAAAAAAGTTCACCAGTTCTCTTTGAATATTAACAAGGAGTCCGTTTGGAGGGTCAACACAAGCAAGTTTATGCCATAATGAGGATGCCACAAGATTATTAATTATAAGAATACGTCCTCTATAAGATATCTGAGGCAGCAACCATTTCCACTTTTCCAATCGACCTTTTATTTTCTCTATTAAACCTTCCCAATTTTTCCTAATAAAGTTTTCATTTCCTAGATAGACACCAAGGTATTTTAAACCTCCTCTTTTCCAAATCAGTCCTCCAGGTAAAGCAGGAAGATCTCCACTCCAACTTCCCACCATTATAGCTTCACTTTTCCTCCAATTTACTTTGGCAGAGGAAACTAGTTTAAAATCATTTACAATTTTTTCTAGCTTAATAACATCTTCCTTCTCATTTACAAAAACAATAACATCATCAGCATATGCAGAAAGGTGTAAAGAATTATTACAATCAGGAAAACTCAAACCTTTTAAATGAATTCGTAGTTTTTGCAGTAAGGGTTCAATTTCCAGGGAGTACAACATACCAGACATAGGACATCCCTGCCTGACCCCCCTTTCAACTTTAAAAGGAGCACACAAACCACCATTAATTTTAAGAACACTCACAATGTTACAGTACACAGCCTTTATCATTGATATAAACGTATGGTTAAACCCAAAAGCCTTTAAACTACTCCATAGAAACAAATGTTCAACTCTGTCGAATGCTTTCTCTTGATCAAGAGAAATCATTCCAGAGTTAATTCCCAGGAGTTTAGAAGCATCAAAAACATCTCTTATTAAAGCAATATTATCAAAAATAGACCTGTTGGGAATACAGTAAGTCTGATCACAGTGTATCAATTTGCTTATAATTTTACTAAGTCTCATAGCTAAAGTTTTGGACAAAATTTTGTACTCTGAACATAAAAGTGAAACAGGGCGCCAATTGCTGATATACTGAAGATCCCCTTTTTTGGGTAACAGCGTAATGACTGCTCTTCTGCAGCTTAGAGGCAATAGTCCTCTTTTCAGACTGTCATTAAAAACTGTCAGCAGATCTTCTCCTATGACGGGCCATAGAGTCTTATAGAACTCAACAGGCAGCCCATCAATTCCTGGAGATTTACCATTATCCAAGCTCATCATGGCAGTATAAAGCTCTTTCAATGACAACGTCTGTTGTAGATCATTGTTAGACTCTTCATCCACCTTTGGCAGTCCTTCAAGAAAATGATCAGCCTCTGCACCCCATTTCCTCAGTTCAGATTTATAAAGGTCAGAAAAAAACTCTACAGCACAGCAACGTATGTCAGCAGGCTCAGTTAGTTCTTGTCCTGTAGCTGAGCGTAAAGTATGGATCATTTTACTTTGACCTTTTTTAATTTCTAAATTAAAAAAGAATTTTGAGGGAGCATCCATTTGTGCCACAGTTTGAAACCGTGACCGGACTAAAGCTCCCTTTGCTTTAATTCCCAACAGGTCTACCAAAATAGATTTCTTTTCTTTCAGATCATCAATATGTTTTCTGTTGTTTTTTTTTTGATGCTAATAAATCTTGTAAAACAGTAATTTCCGTCTCTAAAATCTTCATTGACTGGGCTAGGTCTCGAGTAACATTAAGAGTGTACTTTTGACAAAAATCTCTAATAAGAACTTTTCCACAATCCCACCATTGCGATAAAGATAAATAAAAATGTTTTTGCTGCTTAAAAGTTTTCCAAAAAAAAACTAAAATTTTCTAAGAATTTTTCATCATTCAGCAATGAAGTATTAAAATTCCAATAAGCACTTTTATACTTAACACATTTAAACAAAACACTACACAGAACTGAGCTGTGGTCAGAAAAACCCACTGGAATAATTTTACAGAACTTAAAAAGATTTCGTTGATGTTGAACACTATATATTCTGTCAAGCCTTGCTAAGGATATATAATTTTCAGTACTATGAGCCCAAGTATACTGTCTAATATCTTGATTCATATTTCTCCAAATATCACATAAATCATGTGTTTCAATTAATTGTATAAGTATTTTCTGAGAAGCAGCATGTGGTTCTATATGATTTCTATCTAACTTAGAATTTGCGGTACAATTAAAATCCCCACCTATAAATAACATATCATCTGGATTTAAGTCTTTTAAGACAGCATCCACCTTATCAAAAAACAAAACTCTTTCTAACCCCTTTGTAGGAGCATATAAATTCAAAAGCACCATGGTAACTTTCTCATATTTTACTTTGATCTTTAACAAACGACCACCAACTATTTCTTCAACTTCACAGACAAAGGTAAAATGTGTTTTGAAAACAAAACAGCAACACCTCCACTAACAGAGGATTTATGACTTAGGACAATCTGTCCATCCCATTCTCTTTTCCAGTCGTTCTCATTTTTAAAATCACTGTGTGTTTCTTGTAAAAACAAAATATCAATTTGCTTTTGTCTACTAAATTCATATAACATCATTCTTTTATAACCATCTCTGGCACAATTTAAATTTAAAGTTCCAATTTTAAAATTTGTCATATTTATTTTAGAGACAAGAAAAATAAATAAAAAAGTTGCCAAAAAAACTATTTTTGGCAAAATTTTAGAAGTTGACAGCTTCATCTTTATTAAATTTTTTTTTCAGTTTGTTCACCAATTTTCTAAGACGATAAATCTCCACATCTTGAAAAGCTCCCTCTTTTATTAGATACCTTACATCATTAATAAATTGCTTACTATCAGGGAAGAAATCTTCTACTTGCACTCCTTTTACTCCTTTTGTTTCTTGCAGAAATTTGCTAATATCATTAGCACTATACAAGCAGATCAAGGTTTCATTTTGGGAACTTAGAGACAGATTTGAACATTGAGATATATTGGAATCAGAGGAATCTCCATCACTATCTGATGCCACACTCTCTTCACCACCCTCATCTTTCTTTACTTGTTTAAGTAACTTTTCTTTTCCACCACTTTTTTTCTTTCTTTTAACTGGGATCTTGAAAACAGATTTTGCTTCATTCTCAAAAACTACAGCATTTTCTTGCATATCCATTTCAACAACATCTGTTATGCAAACGTTCTCAGAAGGTTCAGCCTGCTCATAAGGCCTAGCGAATTCATCATTTTTACTAGACATGGTAACAATCTCAGACTCAGTTTTATCAGATCTTAACTCAGCAGCCACAACTGCAACCGGCCCAAGCTCACCGGCTTCGACCACTGACACACCAGCAATGTCAGTGTCATTTACGATCTCAGCCAGCGGAACAACAGACACCCCCATTTCAGTGCTTGTGTTCACAGCTGCATTTTCCTTTTTATTCGGACAATCACGAACAAGATGTCCAATCTTACTGCAATTAAAACATTTAATCGTAGTATCAGATGTTGCAAACACTGTATAATCGAAACCATCAATTTTGAACTTGAACACCAGATCAATCTCATCAATTCCGTTTTTCAACACCATGAAAACTTGTCTTCTAAACGAGACTAAATGTTTCACCAAAGGTGATTTGCACCCAAGAGGAATTTTCTTTATTGATGAAACCAGTTTTCCATACCGAGATAACTCTTGCACCAGTATATCGTCATTAATAAACGGAGGCACGTTGGACAGAATGACCTTTTTGGACGGGCTACTCAACGGTAAAACACTCACGAGTGAACCGTTCAACACAACGCCACTTTGGACAACTTCATTTGCCTTCTCAATTGATTTAAAAAAAAAAACAATTGCACTATTCATTCGCGATGCAGAGACAATATAATCATGTCCCACAATCTCTCCCACGGCTAAACATACCTGCTCCACGTTAATCTTAGACTCCACCTTCACTCCATGTCGGCGGGTTAAATCTTTAAAACTCATCGTGTTTTGGTTCGTCATGCCTCCCAGCGCAACGCTGGTTGCAGACGGAAAAAAAGCTTTTAACTCTAACCGATCCAAACACAACAACACACACAAACAAACACACAGCTCCAAATACAAAAGCACGATGCAGTCACCCTTACCACGCTCAGTTCATGTACTCCGACAGAGAAAGAAAGATT